>NW_028327804.1:1612098-1657098 GCF_031878675.1 Megascapheus bottae | reverse complement strand
AGGGTTAGTGTTAGGGTAAGGGTAAGTGTTAGGATTAGGGTTAGGGTTAGGGGTTAGGGTTAGGGTTAGGGTTAGTGTAAGGTATAGGGTTAGGATTAGGGTTAGGGTAAGGGTAAGTGTTAGGTTTAGGGTTAGGGTAAGGGTAAGGATGAGGTTTAGGGTTAGGATGAGGGTTAGGATTAGGGTTAGGCTTAGGGTTAGGGTTAGCGACAGTGTTAGGTTTAGGGTTAGGGTTAGGGTTAAGATAAGTGTAAGTGTTAGGGTTAGGGTTAGGATTAGGGATTAGGGTTAGGCTTAGGTTTAGGGTTAGTGTTAGGGTAAGGGTAAGGGTTAGTGTTAGGGTTAGTGTTAGGGTTAGGGTTTGGGTAAGGGTAAGCGTTAGGGTTAATGTTAGGGTTAGCGTTAGGGTTAGCGTTAGTGTTAGGGTTAGGGTTAGGGTTAGGTTTAGTGTTAGGGTTAGGGTAAGGGTAAGGTTTAGGGCTAAGGTTAGGGTTCGGTTAGGTTTAGGGTTAGGGTTAGGGTATGGGTAAGGGTTAGGTTTAGGGTTAGCATTAAGGTTAGGTTTAGGGTTAGGATTAGGCTTAGGGTTAGGGTTAGGGTTAAGTTTAGGGTAAGGGTAAGTGTTAGGGTTAGGTTTAGGGTTAGGGTTAGGGTTATGGTAAGGTTGAGGGTTAGGGTTAGGTTAGGGTTAGGGTTAGCTTTATGGTTAAGGTTAGCGTTACGGTAAGTTTTAGGGCTAGGATTAGGGTTAGGGTTAGGGTTAGGGTTAGGGTAAGGATTAGGTTTAGCGTTAGTGTTAGAATAAGGGTTAGGGTTAGGGTTAGGGTTAGGGTTAGGGTTAGGTTAAGGGTAAGGGATAGGATTAGGGTTAGGGTTAGGTTTAGGGTTAGGGTAAGGGTTAGGGTTAGGGTTATTGTTAGGGTAGGGTAAGTGTTTTGGGTAGGGTTAGGGTTAGGGTTAGGGTTAGGGTTAGGATTAGGTTTAGTGGATAGGGTTAGGAGTAGGGTAAGGGTTAGGTTTAGGTTTAGGGTTAGGGTTAGGGTTAGCGTTAGGGTTAGAGTTAGGGTTAGGGTTAGGGTTAGGTTTAGGTTTCGGGTTAGGGTAAGCATAAGGTTTAGTGTTAAGGTTAGGTTCAGGGTTAGGGTAAAGGTTAGGGTTAGGTTTAGGATAAAGGTAAGGGTTAGGGTTAGGGTTAGGGTTAGGTTTAGGGGTTAGGGTTAGTGTTAGGTTTAGGTTTAGGGTTAGGGTTACGGTTAGGGTAAGGGTAAGGTTTAGGATAAGGGTAACGGTTAGGGTATGGGTGAGGGTTAGGGTTAGGGGGTAGGCTTAGTGTTAGGATTAGGGTTACGGTTAGAGTAAGAGTAAGGGTGAAGGTTAGGGTTAGTGTTACGGTTAGGGTTAGGGTAAGGGTTAGGGTTAGGGTAAGGGTTAAGGTTAGGGTTAGGGTTAGGGTTAGGGTGAGGGTTAGGGTTAGTGTTAGTGTTAGGTTTAGGGTTAGTGTTAGGGTAAGGGTAAGGGTTAGGGTTAGGGTTAGGGTAAGGATAAGGGTTAGGGTTAATGTTAGGGTTAGGGTTAGGGTTAGCGTTAGGGTTAGAGTTAGGGTTAGTGTTAGGTTTAGGTTTAGGGTTAGGGTAAGTGTAAGGTTTAGGGTTAAGGTTAGGATTAGTGTTAGGTTTATGGTTAGGGTTATGGTATGGGTAAGGGTTAGGTTTAGGTTTAGCGTTAACATTAGAGTTAGGGTTAGGGTTAGGCTTAGGGTTAGGGTAGGGGTAAGGGTTAGGGTGAGGGTTAGGGTTAGGGTTAAGTTTAGGGTTAGGTTTAGGGTTAGGGAAAGGGTAAGGGTTAGGGTAACCGTTAGGGTTAGGGTTAGGGGTAGGGTAGGGTTAGAGTTAGCATTAAGGTTAGGGTTACGGTTAGGGTTAGGGTTAGGGTTAGGGTTAAGGTTAGGGTAAGGTTTAGGATTAGGGTTAGGGTTAGGGTAATGTTTAGGGATAGAGTTAGGGTTAGGTTTAGGGTTAAGTTTAGGTTTAAGGTTAGGGTTACGGTTCGGGTAAGGGTTAGCGTTAGGGTTAGATTAAGGGTAAGGTTTAGAGTTGGGGTTAGCGTTAGGGTTAGAGTTATGCTAAGGGTAAGGGTTAGTTTTGGATAATGGTAAGGGTTAGGTTTAGGGTTAGGGTTAGGGGTTAGGGTTAGGGTTAGTAGGTGTAGGTTTAGGTTTAGGTTATGGTTAGGGTAAGGCTAAATGTTAGGGTTAGGGTTAGGGTAAGTGTAAAGGTTAGGGTTAGGGTTAGGTTTAGGGTTAGGTGTTAGGGTTAGGGTTAGGGTTAGGGTAAGGTTAAGGGTTATGGTTATGGTTAGGGTGAGGGGTATGGTTAGGTTTAAGTGTTAGTGTTAGGGTTAACGTTAGGGTTAAGGTAAGGGTTAGGATTAGGTTTAGGGTTAGGGTAAGGGTAAGTGTTAGGATTAAGGTTAGGGTTAGGGTTAGGGTAAGGGTAAGTGTTATGGTTAGGTTTAGGGTTAGGGTTAGGGTTAAGGTTAGGGTTAGAGTTAAGTTTAGGATAAGTGTAAGGGTGTGGGTTATGGTTAGGGTTATGGTTAGGGGTTAGGGTTAGAGTTAGGTTTAGGTTTAGGGTTAGAGTACGCGTAAGGGTTAGGATAAGGGTAAGGGTTAGCGTTTGGGTTAGGGTTAGGGTTAGGGGTTACGGATAGGGTTAGGATTAGGGTTAGAGTTAGGGTAAGGGTAAGGATGAGGGTTAGGTTTAGGGTTAGGGTTAGGGTAAGGGTTAGGGCTAGGGTAAGTGTTAAGTTTAGGGTTAGTTTTAGGGTAAGGGTAAGGGTTAGGGTTGGGGTTAGTGTTAGGTTTAGAGTTACGGTTAGGGTGATGGTAAGGGTTAGAGTTAGGGTTAGGGTTTGGGCTTAGGGTTAGGGTTAGGGTTAGGGTAAGTTTTAGGTTTAGGGTAAGGGTAAGTGTTAGGTTTAGGGTTAGGTTTAGGGTAAGGGTAAGGCTTAGGGTTAGGGTTAGGGTTAGGGTTTAGGCTTAGTGTTAGGGTTAGGGTAAGGATTAGGGTTAGGGTTATCGTAGGGTTAGGGTTAGGGTTTAGGGTTAGGGTTAGGGTTAGGATAAGGGTTAGTGTTAGGGTTAGGTTTAGCGTAATGATAAGTGTTAGGGTTAGTGTTAATGTTAGAGTAAGGTAAGTGTTAGGGTTAGGTTTAGGGTTAGATTTAGGGTTAGGGTGATGGTTAGGGTAAGTGTTAGGGTTAGGGTTAGGGTTAGGGTTAGGATCAGAGTAAGGGTTAGGGTTAGGGTTAGGGTTACGGTTAAGGTTAGGGTTAGGGGTTAAGGTTAGGGTTAGGGTTAGGGTAAGGGTAAGGGTTAGGTTTAGGGTAAGGGTAAGTGTTAGGGTTAGGGTCAGGGTTAGGTTTAGGGTAAGGGTAAGGGTTAGGGTTAGGGCTAGGTTAAGGTTAAGTGTTAGGGTTAGGGTTAGGATTAGGGTTTGGGTTAGGGTTTAGTGTCAGGTTTAGGGATAGGGTAAGGGTTAGGGTAGGGTTAGGGTTAGGGTTAGGGTTAGGGTAAGCGTTAAGTTTAGGGTAAGGTTTAGGGTTAGGGTTAGGGTTAGCATTAAGGTTAGGATTAGGGTTAGTGTAAGGGTAAGGTTTACGGTTAGGGTTAGGGTTAGGGTTAGGGAAAGGGTAAGGGTTTGGGTTAGGGTTAGAGTTAGTGTAAGGATTAGGGTTAGGGTTAGGGTTAGGGTTAGCATTAAGGTTAGGGTTAGGGTTAGGATAAGGGTAAGTGTTAGGGTTAGGGTTAGGTTTAGGGTAAGTATTAGGGTTAGGGTTAGGGTTAGGGTAAGGGTTAGGGTTAGGGTTAGGGATAGCATTAAGGTAGGGTTAGGGTTAGGGTAAGGGTAAGGGTTAGGGTTAGGGTTAGGGGTTAGGGTTAGGGTTAGGGTTAGGGTAAGGTTTAGGGTTAGGGTCAGGGTTAGCATTAAGGTAGGGTTAGGGTTAGGGTAAGGGTAAGGGTTAGGGTTAGGGTTAAGGGTTAGGGTTAGGGGTTAGGGTTAGGGTTAGGGTTAGGCTTAAGGTTAGGTTTAGGGTTAGGGTCAGGTTAAGGGTAAGGGTTAGGGTTAGGGTTTGTTTTAGGGATTATCCTTAGGGTTAGGCTTAGGGTAAGGGTAAGTATTAGGGTTAGGGTTAGGGTTATGGTTAGAGTTAGGCTTAGGGTTAGGGAAGGGGTAAGAGTTAGGTTGAGGGTTAGGGTTAGGGTTAGGGGTTAGTGTAAGGGTAAGTGTTAGAATTAGAGTTAGGATTAGGGTTAGGGTTAGGTTTAGGGTTAGGGTTAGGGTTAGGTTTATGATACGGGTAAGGGTTATGGTTAGGGTTAGAGTTAGGGTTAGGGGTTAGGGTTAGGGTTAGGTTTAGGATAAGGGTAAGTGTTAGGGTTACGGGTTATGGTTAGGGTTAGGACTAGGGTTAGGGTTAGTGTAAGGGTTACGGTTAGGGTTAGGGTTAGGGTTAGGTGTTAGTATTGGGGTTAGGTTTAGGAATAGGGTTAGGGTAAGTGTTAGGTTAGGGTTAGGGTTAGGGTTAGGGTTAGGGGTTAAGTTTAGGGTTAGGGTTAGGATTAGGGTAAGGGTTAGGGTTAGGCTTAGGGTTAGGGTAAGGGTAAGTGTTAGGGTTAGGGTAAGGGTTAGGGTTACGGATAGGATAAGGGTAAGGGTTAGGGTTAGGATTAGGCTTAGGGTTAGGGTGAGGGTAGGGTTAGCGTTAGGGTTAGGTTTAGGGTTAGGTTGAGGATAAGGGTAAGGGTTAGGTTTGGGATTGGGTTAGGGTTAGGGGTTAGGGTTAGGTTTAGGTTTAGGTTTAAGGTTAGGGTTAGGGTAAGGGTAAGGTTTAGGATAAGGCTAATGGTTAGGGTTTGGGTTAGGGTTAGGGTTAGGGGTTATGGTTAGGGTTAGAATTAGGGTTAGGGTTAGGGTAGGGTAAGGGTGAGGGTCAGGGTTAGGTTTAGGGTTAGGGTTAGGGTAAGGGTAAGTGTTAGGGTTAGGGTTAGGGTTAGGGTTAGTGTAAGGGTAAGTGTTAGGATGAGGCTTAGGGTTAGGTTTAGGGTTGGGGTTAGGGTTAGGGTTAGGGTTAGGTTTAGGATAAGGTTAAGGGTTAGGGTTAGGGTTAGGGTTAGGGTTTGGGTTAGGGTTAAGTTTAGGGTTAGGGTAAGGGGTAGGGTTAGGGAAAGGTTAAGGGTTAGGGTAAGGGTTATCGTTAGGGTTAGGGTTAGGGTAAGAATTAGGGTTAGGGTTAGGGTTCGCATTAAGGTTAGGATTAGGGTTAGCGTAATGGTAAGGGTTAGGGTTAGGTTTAGGCTTAGGTTTAGGGTAAGGATTAGGGTTAGTGTTAGGGTTGGGATAAGGGTTAGGGTTAGGGTTAGGGTTAGGGTTAGGGTTAAGGTTAGGTTTAGGGTAAGGGTTAGGGTTAGGGAAAGGGTAAGGTTTTGGGTTAGGGTTAGAGTTAGTGTAAGGATTAGGGTTAGGGTTAGGGTTAGGGTTAGCATTAAGGTTAGGGTTAGGGTTAGGATAAGGGTAAGTGTTAGGTTTAGGGTTAGGTTTAGGGTAAGTATTAGGGTTAGGGTTAGGGTTAGGGTAAGGGTTAGGGTTAGGGTTAGGGTTAGCATTAAGGTAGGGTTAGGGTTAGGGTAAGGGTAAGGGTTAGGATTAGGGTTAGGGGTTAGGGTTAGGGTTAGGGTTAGGTTTAGGGTTAGGGTTAGGGTAAGGTTCAGGGTTAGGGTTAGTTTTAGGTTTAGGCTTAAGGTTAGAGTTAGAGTTAGGGTCAGGGTAAGGGTAAGGGTTAGGGTTAAGTTTTGGTTTAGGGGTTAGGGTTAGGGTTAGGCTTAGGGTAAGGGTAAGTATAAGGGTTAGGGTTAGGGTTATGGTTAGGGTTAGGCTTAGGGTTAGGGAAGGGGTAAGGGTTAGTTTGACGGTTAGGGTTAGGGTTAGTGTAAGGGTAAGTGTTAGAATTAGGGTTAATATTAGGGTTAGGGTTAGGTTTAGGTTTAGGGTTAGGGTTAGGGTTAGTTTTAGGATAAGGGCAAGGATAGGGTTAGGGTTAGGGTTAGGGTTAGGGGTTAGGGTTAGGGTTAGGACCATGGTTAGGGTTAGTGTAAGGGTAAGGGTGAGGGTTAGGTTTAGGTTTAGGGGTTCGGTTAGTGTCAGGGTAGGGTTAGTGTAGGGGTTAAGGTTAGGGTTAATCTTAGCGTTAGGGTAAGGGTAAGGGTTAGGGTTTGGGGTTAGTGTTATGTTTAGGGTTAGTGTTAGGGTAAGGGTAAGGGTTAGGGTTTAGGGTTTAGTGTTAGGGTTAGGGTTAGTGTAAGGTATAGGGTTAGGGTTAGGGTAAGGGTAAGTGTTAGGGTTTAGGGTTAGGATTAGGGTTAGGGTAAGAGTAAAGGTGAGATTTATGGTTAGGGTGAGGGTTAGGTTACGGTTAGGGTTAGGGTTAGGGTTAGGAAAGTGTTAGGTTTAGGCTTAGGGTTACGGTTAAGATAAGGGTAAGGGTTATCTTTAGGGTTAGGATTAGGGGTTAGGGGTTAGGGTTAGGTTTAGGGTTAGGGTTAGGGTAAGGGTAAGGTTTAGGATAAGGGTAACAGTTAGGGTTAGTGTTAGGGTTAGGGTTGTGGTTAGGGATTAGGGTTAGGGTTAGGGTAAGGGTTAGGTTCAGGTTTAGGGTTAGGGTTAGGGTTAGGGTTAGGGTAAGGGTAAGGGTTAGGGTTAGGGTTAGGGTTAAGGTTATTGTTATGGTTACGGTAAGGGTTAGGGTTAGGGTAAAGGTTAGGGTAAGGGGTAAGTGTAAGTATTAGGGTTAGGGTTAATGTTATGGTTAGGATAAGGGTAAGGTTTAGGGTTAGGGTTAGGGTTAGGTTTAGGGTTACGGGGTTAAGGTTAGGGTTAGGGTAAGGGAAAGGGTAAGGGATAGGGTTAGAGTTAGGGTAAGGGTGAGGTTTAGGGTTAGGGTGAGGGTTTGGTTTAAGGTTAGGTTTAGGGTAAGGAGAATTATTAGGGTTAGGGTTAGGGTTAGGGTTAGGTTTAGGGTTAGGGTTATGTTGAGTGTTTGCGTAAGGGTTAGGGAAAGGGATAGGGTTACGTTAAGGGTAAGGGTTAGGCTTAGGGTTAGGGTTAGGGTTAGGATTAGTGTTAGGGTTAGGGTTAGGGTTAGGGTAAGGTTTAGGGTTAGGTTGAGGGTTAGAGTTAGGGTTAGGGTAAGGGAAAGGGTAAGGGATAGGGTTAGTGTTAGGGTTAGGGTTAGTGGTTAGGTTTAGGGTTACGGTAAGGGTAAGGGTTAGGCTTAGGGTTAGGGTTACGGTAAGGGATAGGGTTAGGTTTAGGATTAGGGTAAGGGTAACGGTTAGGTTAGGTTTAGGTTTAAGTTTAGGTTAGTGTTAGGGGTTAAGTTAGGGTTAGGGTTAGGATTAGGGTAAGGGTTAGGGTTAGGGATAGGGTAAGAGTAAGGGTTAGTGTTATTAGGCTTAGGGTTAGGGTGAGGTTTAGGGTTAGCGTTAGGGTTAGGTTTAGGGTTAGGTTTAGGATAAGGGTAAGGGTTAGGGTTAGGGTTAGGGTTAGGTGTTAGGTTTAGGTTTAGGTTTAGGTTTAGGGTTAGGTTTAAGGTAAGGGTAAGGTTTAGATAAGGGTAAGGGTTAGGGTTAGCGTTAGGGTAGGGTAAGGGTGAGGGTTAGGTTAGGGTTAGGGTTAGGGTTAGGGTAAGGGTAAGTGTTAGGTTTACGGTTAGGGTTAGTGTAAGGGTAAGTTTTGGTTAGGATTAGGGTTAGGGTTAGGTTTACGTTTGGATAAGGTTAAGGGTTAGGGTTAGGGTTAGGGTTAGGGGTTGGGGTAAGAGTTAGTTTTAGGGTTAGGGTAAGGCTAAGTGTTAGGGTTAGGGTTAGGGTTAGGTGTAGGGGTTAGAGTTCGGGTTACGGTTAGGGTAAGGGTTAGGGTTAGGGTTCAGGTTAGGGTAAGGGTAAGTGTTAGGGTTAATGTTAGTGTTAGGGTTAGTGTAAGGGTAAGTGTTAGGATTAGGGTTAGGATTTGGTTTAGGGTTAGGTTTAGGTTTAGGGTTAGGGTTAGGGTTAGGTTTAGGATAAGGTAGGGTTAGGGTTAGGGTTAGGGTTAGGGTTAGGGGTTTAGGGTAGGGTTAGGATTAGGTTAGGGTTAGGTTAGGGTAAGGGTAAGGGTTAGGATAAGGGTAACGGTTAGGGTTTGGGTTAGGGTTAGGGTTAGGGGTTATGGTTAGGGTAAGGATTAGGGTTAGGGTTAGGGTAATGGTAAGGGTGAGGGTTAGGTTTAGGGTTAGGGTAAGGGTTAAGGTTAGGGTAAGGGTTAAGGTAAGGGTTAATCTTAGCGTTAATGTAAGGGTAAGGGTTAGGGTTAGGTTTAGTGTTAGTTTTAGCGTTAGTGTTAGGGTAAGGGTAAGGGTTAGGGTTAGGGTTAGGGGTTAGGGTTAGGGTTAGGGTAATGTATAGGGTTAGGGTTAGGGTTAGGGTAAGGGTAAGTGTTAGGGTTAGGGTTAGGGTTAGGGTAAGGGTAAGGGTGAGTTTTTCGGTTAGGGTGAGGGTTAGGTTTAGGGTTAGGGTTATAGTTAGGGTTAGGGGAAGTGTTAGGTTTAGGGTTAGGATTAGGGTTAAGATAAGGGTAAGGATTAAGGGTTAGGGTTAGGATTAGGGGTTAGGGTTAGGGTTAGGTTTAGGGTTAGGGTTAGGGTTAGGGTAAGGGTAAGGGTTAGGGTTAGGGTTAGGGTTAGGGGTTCGGGTTAGGGTTAGGTTAAGGGTTAGGTTTAGGGTTAGGGTGAGAGTAAGGGAAAGGGTGAGGTTTAGGGTTAGGTTTAGGGTCAGGACGAGGGTAAGGGTTAGGATTAGGCGTAGGGATAAGTTTATTGTTAGGGTTAGGGTAAGGGTTAGGCTTAGGGAAAGGGTTATGGTAAGGGTAAGGGTAAGGGTAAGTGTTAGGGTTAGGGTTAGGTTTAGCGCTAGGATAAGGGAAAGGTTTATGGTTAGGGTTATGGTTAGGTTTAGGGTTAGGTTTAGGATAAGGGGAATTATTACGGTTAGGGTTAGGGTTAGGGTTAGGTTTAGGGTTAGAGTTATGTTTAGGGTTATGGTTAGGTTTAGGGAAAGTGTTAGGGTTACGGCAAGGATAAGGATTAGGCTTAGGGTTAGGGTTAGGGTTAGGTTTAGGATAAGGCAATTATTAGGGTTATAGTTAGGGTTAGGGTTAGGTTTAGGGTTAGGGTTATGTTTAGTGTTAAGATTAGGGTTAGGGAAAGGGTTAGGGTTACGGTAAGGGTAAGGGTTAGGCTTAGGGTAAGGGTTAGGTTTAAGTTTAGTGTTAGGGTTAGGGTTAGGGTTAGGGTAAGGGTTAGGGTTAGGGTTAGTGTTAAATTTAGGGTTAGGGGAAGGGAAAGGGTAAGGGTTAGGGTTAGTGTTAGGGTTAGGGTTAGGGGTTCGGGTTAGGGTTAGGGTTAGGGTAAGGGTAAGGATTAGGTTTAGTATTAGGCTTAGGGTTAGAGTGAGGGTTAGCCTTAGGGTTAGGGTTAGGGTTAGTGTTAGGTTTAGGGTAAGGGTAAGGGTTAGGGTTAGGGTTAGGGTAAGGGTAAGGGTTAGGTTTAGTATTAGGCTTAGGGTTAGTGTGAGGGTTAGGGTTAGGGTTAGGGTTAGTGTTAGGGTTAGGATTAGGGTTAGGGTTAGGGTTAGTGTTAGGTTTAGGATAAGGGTAAGGGTTAGGGTTAGGGTTAGGGTAAGGGTTGGGTTTAGGGTTAGGGTTAGAGTAAGGGTTAGCGTAAGTTTTAGGTTTATGGTTAGGTTTAGGGTAAGGGGAATTATTAGGGTTAGGTTTAGGGTTAGGTTTAGGTTTAGGGTTAGGGTTATGTTTAGCGTTAGGGTTAGGGTTAGGGAAAGGTTTAGGGTTACGGTAAAGGTAAGGGTTAGGCTTAGGGTTAGGGGTAGGTTAGGGTTAGGTTTAGGGTTAGGGTTAGGGTTAGGGTTAGAGTTAGGGTTTGGGTAAGGGAAAGGGTAAGGGTTAGTGTTAGTGTTAGGGTTAGGGTTAGGGGTTAATGTGAGGGTTAGGGTTATGGTAAGAGTAAGGGTTAGGGTTAGGGTTAGGTTAGGGTTAGGGTAACGGTAAGGGTTAGGGTTAGGTTTAGTGTTAGGGTAAGTGTAAGGGTTAGGGTTACGGTTAGGTTTATGGTTAGTGTTAGGGGTTAAGGTTAGGGTTAGGGTTAGGGTTAGGATTAGGGTAAGGGTTAGGGTTAGGCTTTGGGTTACGGTAAGTGTAAGTGTTAGGGGTGAGGTTAGGGTTATGGTTAGGGTAAGGGTATGTGTTAGGGTTATGGTTAGGGGTAGGATTAGGGTTAGGGTAAGGTTTAGGATTAGGGTTAGGGTAAGGCTAAGTGTTAGGGGTAGGTTTGGGTTAGGGTTAGGGTTAGGGTAAGGGTACGGGTTAGGGTTAGGGCTAGGGTAAAGGAAAGTGTTAAGGTTAGGGTTAGGGTTAGGGTTAGGGTTTAGGCTTAGGGTTAGGGTTAGGGTAAGGGTTAGGGTTACGGTTAGGGTTTAGGGTTAGGGTTAGGGTTAGGGTAAGGGTTAGGGATAAGATTAGGGTTAGGGTAATGATAAGTGTTAGGGTTAGGGTTAGGGTTAGGGTTAGGGTAAGGTAAGGGTTAGGGTTAGGTTTAGGGTTAGGTTTAGGGTTAGGGTGATGGTTAGGGTAAGTGTTAGGGTTAGGGTTAGGGTTAGGATAAGAGTAGTGGTTAGGGTTATGGTTAGGGTTAGGGTTAAGGTTAGGGTTACGGTAATGATAAGTGTAAGGTTTATTGTTACGGTTAGAGTAAGGTAAGGGTTAGGGTTAGGTTTAGGGTTAGGGTTAGGGTTAGGGTTAGGGTAAGGTTTAGGGTAAGGGTAAGGGTTAGGTTTAGGGTAAGTGTAAGTGTTAGGGTTAGGGTCACGGTTAGGGTTAGGGTAAGGGTAAGGGTTAGGGTTAGGGCTAAGTTAAGGGTTTTAGGGTTAGGGTTAGGATTAGGGTTAGGGTTAGGGTTTAGCATCAGGCTTAGGGATATGGTAAGGGTTAGAGTAGGGTTAGGGTTAGGATTATGGTTAGGTATAGGGTTATGGTTTAGGGTTAGGGTTAGGGTTAGGGTTAGGATAAGGGTAAGGGTTAGGGTTAGGGTTAGGGTAAGCTTTAAGGTTAGGTTTAGGGTTAGGGTTAGGATAAGGGTTAGGTTTGGGTTAGGTTTAGGGTTATGGTTAGGGTTAGGTTAAGGTAAGGATTAGGGTTAGGGTTACGGTAAAGGTAAAGGTGAAGGTTAGGGTTAGGGTTAGGGTTCCGTTTAAGGTTAGGGTTAGGGTTAGGGTAAGGGTTAGGGTTAGGGTTAGGGTTAGAGTTTAGGTTAGGGTTAAGGTTAGGATTAGGGTAAGGTTTAGGGTTAGGGAAAGGGTAAGGGTTAGGGCAAGGGTTAGGGTTAGGGTAAGGGTAAGGATTAGGGTTAGGGTTAGGGTTAGCATTAAGGTTAGGATTAGGGTTAGCGTAAGGGTAAGGGTTATTGTTAGGGTTAGGGTTAGGTTTAGGGTAAGGATTAGGGTTAGGGTTATGGTTAGGATAAGGGTTAGGGTTAGGGTTAGGGTTAGGGTTAGGGTTATGGTTAAGGTTAGGGTTAGGGTAAGGGTTAGGGTTAGGGAAAGGGTAAGGGTTTAGGTTAGGGTTAGAGTTAGTGTAAGTATTAGGGTTAGGGTTAAGGTTAGTGTTAGCATTAAGGTTAGGGTTAGGGTTAGGATAAGGGTAAGGGTTAGGGTTAGGGTTAGGGTAAGGATTAGGGTTAGTGTTAGGGTTAGGGTAAGGGTTAGGGTTAGGGTTAGGGTTAGCATTAAGGTAGGGTTAGGGTTAGGGTAAGGGTAAGGGTTAGGCTTAGGTTTAGGGGTTAGGGTTAGGGTTAGATTTAGGTTTAGGGTTAGGGTTGGGGTAAGGTTCAGGTTTAGGGATAGTTTTAGGGTAAGGCTTAAGGTTAGGGTTATGGTTAGGGTCAGGGTAGGGGTAAGGGTTAGGTTTAGGGTTTGGTTTAGGGGTTACGGTTAGGGTTAGGGTTAGGGTAAGGGCAAGGATTAGGGTTAGGGTTAGGGTTATGGTTAGGGTTAGGCTTAGGGTTAGGAAAGGGGTAAGGGTTAGTTTGAGAGTTAGGGTTAGGGTTAGGTTAGTGTAAGTGTAAGTGTTAGGATTAGGGTTAGGTTAAGCGTTAGGGTTAGGTTTAGGGTTAATGTTAGGGTTAGGGTTAGGTTTAGGAAAAGGGTAAGGGTTAGGGTGAGCGTTAGGGTTAGGGTTAGAGGTTATGGTTAGGGTTAGGATTAGGGTTAGGGTTAGGGTAAGGGTAAGGGTGAGGGTTAGGTTTAGGGTTAGGGTTAGGGTAATGGTTAGGGTTAGTGTAAGGGTTAAGGTTAGGGTTAATCTTAGGGTTAGGGTAAGGGTAAGGGTTAGGGTTAGCGTTAGGGTTAGGGGTTAGGGTTAGGGTTAGGGTTAGTGTAAGGTATAGGGTTAGGGTTAGGGTTAGGGTATGGGTAAGTGTTAGGGTTAGGTTTAGGGTAGGGCAAGGGTAAGGGTGAGGTTTAGGGTTAGGGTGAGCGTTAGATTTAGGTTTAGGGTTAGGGTTAGGGTTAAGATAAGGGTAAGGGTTATGTTTAGGGTTAGGATTAGGGTTAGGGTTAGGGTTAGGTTTAGGGTTAGGGTTAGGGTAAGGGTAAGGGTTAGGATAAGGGTAACGGTTAGGGTTAGTTTTAGGGTTAGGATAAGGGGTTCAGGTAAGGGTTAGGGTAAGGGTTAGGTTCAGGGTTAGGGTTAGAGTAAGGGTAAGTGTGAGGATTAGGGTTAGTTTTAGGTTTAGGGTCAGGCTAAGGGTAAGGGTTAGGTTTAGGGTTAGGGTTAAGGTTATTGTTAGGGTTAGGGTAAGGGTTAGTGTTAGGGTAAGGGTTAGGGTAAGGGTAAGGGTAAGTGTTAGGGATAGGGTTAATGTTAGGGTTAGGATAAGGGTAAGGTTTAGGGTTCGGGTTAGGGTTATGTTTAGGGTTAGGGGTTAAGGTTAGGGTTAGGGTAAGGGAAAGGGTAAGGGATAGGTTTAGTGTTAGGGTAAGGGTGAGTTTTAGGGTTAGGGTGAGGGTTAGGTTTATGGTTAGGTTTAGGGTACGGGGAATTATTAGGATTAGGGTTAGGGTTAGTGTTAGGTTTAGGGTTAGGGTTATGTTTAGTGTTTGGGTTAGGGTTAGGGAAAGGGTTAGGGTTACAGTAAGGGCAAGGGTGAGGCTTAGGGTTAGGGTTAGGGTTAGTTTAGTGTTAGGGTTAGGGTTAGGGTTAGGTTAAGGGAAAGGTTAAGGGATAGGTATAGTGTTAGGGTTAGGGTTAGGGGTTAGGGTTAGGGTTACGGTAAGGTTAAGGGTTAGGGTTAGGTTTAGGGTTATGGTAAGGTTTAGGGTTAGGTTTAGGATTAGGGTAAGTGTAAGGGTTAGGGTTAGGGTTAGGTTTAGGGTTAGTGTTAGGGGTTAAGTTTAGGGTTAGGGTTAGGATTAGGGTAAGGATTAGGGTTAGGCTTAGGGTTAGGGTAAGGGTTAGGGTTAGCGTTAGGGTTAGTTTTAGGGTTAGATTTAGGATAAGGGTAAGGGTTAGGGTTAGGGTTAGGGTTAGGGGTTATTTTTAGGTTTAGGTTTAGGGTTAGGGTTAGGTTAAGGGTAAGTTTTAGGATAAGGGTAATGTTAGGGTTTGGGTTAGGGTTAGGGTTAGGGGTTATGGTTAGGGTTAGGATTAGGTTTAGGGTTAGGGTAGGGTAAGGGTGAGGGTTAGGTTAGGGTTGGGGTTAGGGTTAGGGTAAGCGTTAGGGTTAGGTTTAGGGTTAGGTTTAGGGTTGTGGTTAGTGTTAGGGTTAGGTTTAGGATAAGGTTAAGGGTTAGGGTTAGGGTTAGGGGTTATGGTTAGGGTTAGGTTTAGGGTTAGGGTAAGGCTAAGTGTTAGGGTTAGGATTAGGGTTAGGTGTAGGGGTTAGGGTTAGGGTTAGGGTTAGGGTAAGGGATAGGGTTAGGGTTCGGGTTAGGGTAAGGGTAAGTGTTAGGGTTAATGTTAGTGTTAGGGTTAGTGTAAGGGTAAGTGTTAGGATTAGGGTTAGGATTAGGGTTAGGGTTAGGGTTAGGATAAGGGTAAGGGTTAGGGTTTGGTTTAGGGTTAGTGTTAGGATTAGGTTTAGGGTTAGGGTTAGGGTAAGGGTAACTGTTAGGGTTTGGGTTAGGGTTAGGGTTAGGGGTTATGGTTAGGGTAAGGATTAGGGTTAGGGTTAGTGTAAGGGTAAGCGTGATGGTTAGGTTTAGGGTTAGGGTTAGGGTTAGGGTTAGGGTTAGGGTTAGGGTTAGGGTTAGGGTTAGGGTTAGGGTTAGGGTTAGGGGTTAGGGTTAGGTTTACTGTAAGGGTTGGGTTTAGGGTTATGGTTAGAGTAAGGGTTAGTTTTAGGGTTAGGGTTAGGGGTTACGGTTAGGGTTAGGTTTAGGTTTAGGGTTAGATTTAAGGTAAGGGTAAGGGTTAGGATAAGGGTAACAGTTAGGGTTAGGGTTAGGGTTAGGGTTTGGGGTTATGTTTAGGGTTAGGATTAGGGTTAGGGTTAGGGTTAGGGTAGGGTAAGGGTGAGGGTTACGGTTAAGGTTAGGGTTAGGTTTAGGGTAAGGGTTAGGGTTAGGGTAAGGTTTAAGGTTAGGGTTAATCTTAGGGTTAGGGTAAGGGTAAGGGTTAGGGTTAGGGTTAGTGTTAGGTTTAGGGTTAGTGTTAGGGTAAGGGTAAGGGTTAGGGTTAGGGTTAGGGTTAGGGGTTAGGGTTAGGGTTAGGGTTAGGGTAAGGTATAGGGTTAGGGTTAGGGTTAGGGTAAGGGTAAGTGTTAGGGTTAGGGTTAGGGTTAGGGTAAGTGTAAGGGTGAAGTTTAGGGTTAGGGTTATAGTGAGGATTAAGGGGAGTGTTATGTTTAGGGTTAGGGTTAGGGTTAAGATAAGGGTAAGCATTAGGGTTAGGGTTAGGGTTAGGGTAGGGTAAGGGTGAGGGTTAGGGTTAGGGTTAGGGGTTAGGGTTAGGGTTAGACTTAGGGTTAGTGTTAGGGTAAGGGTAAGGGTTAGGATAAGGGTAACGGTTACTGTTACTGTTAGGGTCAGGGTTAGGGGTTAGGGTTAGGTTTACTGTAAGGGTTGGGTTTAGGGTTATGGTTAGAGTAAGGGTTAGCGTTAGTTTTAGGTTTAGGGTTAGGGTTAGGGTTAGGGTTAGGGTTAGGGTTACGATAAGGTTTAGGGTTAGGTTTAGTGTCAGGGTAAGTGTAAGGGTTAGGGTTACGGTTAGGTTTAGGGTTAGTGTTAGGGGTTAAGGTTAGGGTTAGGGTTAGGAGTAGGGTAAGGGTTAGGGTTAGGCTTAGGGTTAGGGTAAGGATAAGTGTTAGGGTTAGCGTTAGGGTTATGGTTAGGGTAAGGGTATATATTAGGGTTAGGGTTAGGGGTAGGATTAGGGTTAGGGTAAGGTTTAGGGTTAGGGTTAGGTTTAGGGTAAGGCTAAGTGTTAGGGGTAGGTTTGGGTTAGGGTTAGGGTTAGGGTTAGGGTAAGAGTTAGGGTTAGGGTTAGGGTTAAAGTTAGGGTTAGGGTAAGGGAAAAGGTAAAGTTTAGGGTTAGTTTTAGGGTTAGAGTTAGGGGTTGGGGTTAGGGTTAGGGTTACGGTTAGGTTTAGGGTTAGTGTTAGGGGTTAAGGTTAGGGTTAGGGTTAGGATTAGGGTAAGGGTTAGGGTTAGGCTTAGGGTTAGGGTAAGAATAATTGTTAGGGTTAGGGTTATGGTTATGGTTAGGGTAAGGGTATATGTTAGGGTTAGGGTTAGGGGTAGGATTAGGGTTAGGGTAAGTTTTAGGGTTAGGGTTAGGGTTAGGGTAAGGCTAAGTGTTAGGGGTAGGTTTGGGTTAGGGTTAGGGTTAGGGTAAGTGTATGGGTTAGAGTTATGATTAGGTTTAGGGTTAGGTGTTAGGGTTAGGGTTAGGGTTAGCGTAAGGGTAAGGGTTATGGTTAGGGTTAGGGTTAGGGTTAGCAGTTAGAGTAAGAGTTAACGTTAGAGTAAGGGTTAGGGTTACGGTGAGGGTTTGAGTTTGGTTTAAGTTTAGGGTTAGGGTAAGGGTTAGGTTTAGGGTAAGGGTAAGTGTTAGGGTTGGGGTTAGGTTCAGGTTAAAGGTAAGGGTTAGGGTTAGGGTTAGGGTAAGGGTAAGTGTTAGGGTTAGGGTTAGGGTTAGGGCAAGGGTAAGGGTTAGGGTTAGGGTTAGGGGTTAGGGGTAAGGTTAGGGTTAAGGTAAGGGTTAGGGTTAGGGTTAGGGTAATGGTAAGTGTTAGGGTTAGGTTTAGGGTTAGGGTAAGGGTAAGAGGTAGGGTTAGGTTTAGGGTTAGGGTGAGGGTTAGGATAAGTGTTAGGGTTAGGTTTAGGGTTAGGGTGAGGGTTAGGGTAAGTGTTAGGGTTAGGGTTAGCGTTAGGGTTAATGTTAGGATAAGGGGAAGGGTTAGGGTTAGGGTTAGCGTTAAGTTTAGGGTTAGGGTTAGGGTTAGGGTAAGGGTAAGGGTAAGGGTGAGGGTTAGGGTTAGGGTTAGGGTTAGGGTAAGGATTAGGGTTAGGGTTAGGGTAAGGGTAAGGGTGAGGGTTAGGGTTAGGGTTAGGGTTAGGGTTAGGTTTAAGGTTAGGTTAGTGTTAGGGTAAGGGTTAGGGTTAGGGTTAGGGTTTGGGTTAGGGTTAAGTTTAAGGTTAGTGTAAGGGTTAGGGTTAGGGTTAGGGTTAGGGTAAGGATTAGGGTTAGGGTTAGGGTTAGGGTTAGCATTAAGGTTAGGGTTAGGGTTAGGGTAAGGATTAGGGTTAGGGTAAGGGTTTGGGTAAGGATTAGCGTTAGCGTTAGGGTTATCATTAAGGTTAGGGTTAGGGTTAGGGTAAGGGTAAGGGTTAGGGTTAGGGTTAGGGGTTAGGGTTAGGGTTAGGGTGAGGGTTAGATTTAGGGTTAGGGTTAGGGTAATGGTAAGGGTTAGGGTTAGGGTTAGGGTTAGGCTTGAGTTAGAGTTAGGTTTAGGGTAAGGGTATGGGTAAGGGTTAGGGTTAGGGTTAGGGGTTATGTTTACGGTTAGGATTATGGTTAGGGTAAGGGTAAGGGTTAAGGTTAGGGTTAGGGTTGGTCTTAGGGTAAGGGTTAAGGTTAGGGTAAGGGTTAGCGTTAAGGTTAGGGTTAGGGTTAGGGTTAGGGTAAGGATTAGGGTCAGGATTAGGATTAGTGTAAGGATTAGGGTTAGGGTTAGGGTTAGGTTTAGGGTTAGAGTTAGGGTTAGGGTTTGGGTAGGGGTTAGGGTTAGGGTTAGGGTTAGAGTTAGGGTTAGGGTAAGGGAAAGGGTAAGGGTTAGGGTTAGTGTTAGGGTTAGGGTTAGGTGTTAGGGTTAGGGTTAGGTTTACGGTAAGGGTAAGTGTTAGGGTTAGGTTATGGCTAGGGTTAGGGTTAGGGTTACGGTAAGTGTTAGGGTCAGTTTTAGGGTTAGTTTAAGGATAAGTGTTAGGGTTAGGGTTCGGGTTAGGGTAAAGGTAAGAGATAGGGTTAGGGTTAGGGTTAGGGTAAGGGTTAGGGTTAGGGTTAGGGTAAGCATAAGTGTTAGGGTTAGGGTTAGGTTTAGGGTTAGGTTTAGGGTTAGGGTTAGGTGTGGATAAGGGTAAGGTTTATGGTTAGGGTTAGGGTTAGGGTGAGGGTTAGGTTTAGGCTTAGGGTTAGGGTTAGGTTAAGGGTATGGGTTAGGATAAGGGTAACGGTTAGGGTTTGGTTTAGGGTTAGGGTTAGGGGTTATGGTTAGGGTTAGGGTTAGGGTTAGGTTTATGGTAAGGGTAAGGGTGAGGGTTAGGGTTAGGGTTAGGTTTAGGGTAAGTGTTAGGGCTAGGGTAAGGGTTAAGGTTAGGGTTAATCTTCGGTTTAGAGTAAGGTTAAGGGTTAGGTTTCGGGTTATTGTTAGGTTTAGGCTTAGTGTTAGGGTAAGGGTAAGGGTTAGGGTTAGGGT
Organism: Megascapheus bottae; assembly: GCF_031878675.1. Taxonomy (NCBI): domain Eukaryota; kingdom Metazoa; phylum Chordata; class Mammalia; order Rodentia; family Geomyidae; genus Megascapheus; species Megascapheus bottae. Next base: position 1,639,020 of record NW_028327804.1, on the reverse strand, counting down.
TAGAGTTAGGAGTTAGGGTTAAGGTTAGGGTAAGGTTTAGGGTTAGGGTTAGGGTAAGAGTAAGTGTTAGGGTTAGGGTTACGGTTCGGGTAAGGGTAAGGGTAAGGGTGAGTTTTAGGGTTAGTGTTAGGGTTAGGTTTAGGTTTAGGTTTAGGGTTAGGGTTAGGGTTAGGGTTAGTGAAAGTGTTAGGTTTAGGGTTAGGTTAGGGTTAACATAAGAGTAAGGGTTAGGGTTAGGGTTAGGTTTAGGGGTTAGGGTTAGGTTTAGGTTTAGGGTTAGGTTAAGGGTAAGGGTTAAGATAAGGGTAACGGTTAGGGTTAGGGTTAGGGTTAGGGTTAGGGGTTAGGGTAAGGCTTAGGTTTACAGTCAGGGTTAGGTTAAGGGTAAGGGTGATGGTTAGGGTTAGGGTCAGGGTAAGGGTAATTGTTAGGGTTAGGGTTAGGGTTACGGTTATTGTTAGGGTTAGGGTAAGGGTTATGGTTAGGGTAAGGGTTAGGGTAAGGGTTAGGTTTAGGGTTAGGGTTAGGGTTAGTTTTAGGGTTAGGGCTTAAGGTTAGGGTTAGGTTTAGGGCTAGCTTTAGGGTAAGGGGAATTATTAGGATTAGGGTTAGTGTTAGGGTAGGTTTACGGTTAGGGTTATGTTTAGTGTTAGGGTTAAGGTTAGGGAAAGGGTTAGGGTTACGGTAAGGATAAGGGTTAGGCTTAGGGTTAGGGGTAGGTTTAGGTTTAGGGTTAGGTTTAGGGTGAGGGTTATGGTAAGGATTAGGGTTAGGGTCAGCGTTAGGGTTAGTGTAAGGGAAAGGGTAAGGTTTAGTGTTAGTGTTAGGGTTAGGGTTAGGGGTTAATGTTAGGGTTAGGGATATGGTAAGGGTAAGGGTTAGGGTTAGGGTAAGGGTTAGGGTTAGGGTTATGGTAAGGTTTAGGGTTAGGTTTAGGGTTAGGGTAAGGGTAAGGGTTAGGGTTAGGGTTAGGTTTAGGGTTAGTGTTAGGGGTTAAGGTTAGGGTTAGGGTTAGGATTAGGGTAAGGGTTAGGGTTAGGCTTAGGGTTAGGGTAAGGGTAAGTGTTAGGGTTAGGGTTAGGGTTATGGTTAGGGTAAGGGTATGTGTTAGGGTTAGGTTTAGGGGTAGGATTAGGGTTAGGGTATGGTTTAGGGCTAGGGTTAGGGTTAGGGTAAGGCTAAGTGTTAGGGGTAAGTTTAGGTTAGGGTTAGGGTTAGTGTTACTGTAAGGGTTAGACTTATGATTAGGTTTAGGGTTAGGTGTTAGGGTTAGGGTTAGGGTTGGGTTAGCGTAAGGGTAAGGGTTATGGTTATGGTTAGGGTTAGGTTTAGCAGTTAGAGTAACGGATAAGGTTAGAGTAAGGGTTAGGGTTACGGTTAGGGTTTGAGTTAGGTTTAAGTTTAGGGTTAGGGTAAGGGTTAATTTTTGGGTAAGGGTATGTGTTAGGGTTGGGGTTAGGTTCACGTTAAGGGTAAGGGTTAGGGTTAGGGTTAGGGTAAGGGGAAGTGTTAGTGTTAGGGTTAGGGTTAGGGTTAGGTTAGGGTAAGGTTAAGGGTTAGGGTTAGGGTTAGAGGTTAGGGTTAGGGTTAGGGTTAGGGTTAGGGTAAGGGTTAGGGTTAGGGTTAGGGTAATGGTAAGTGTTAGGGTTAGGGTTAGGGTTAGGGAAAGGGTAAGAGTTAGGGTTAGGTTTTGGGTTAGGGTGAGGGTTAGGATAAGTGTTAGGGTTAGGTTTAGGGTTAGGGTGAGGGTTAGGGTAAGTGTTAGGGTTAGGGTTAGTGTTAGGTTTAATGTTAGGATAAGGATAAGGGTTAGGGTTAGGGTTAGGGTTAGGGTTAAGTTTAGGGTTAGGGTTAGGGTTAGGGTTAGGATAAGGGTAAGGGTGAGGGTTAGGGTTAGGTTTAGTGTTAGGGTTAGGATAAGGATTAGGGTTAGGGTTAGGGTAAGGTTAAGGGTGAGGGTAGTGTTAGGGTTAGGGTTAGGTTTAAGGTTAGGTTAGTGTTAGGGTAAGGGTTAGGGTTAGAGTTAGGGTTTGGGTAAGGGTTAAGTTTAGGTTTAGTGTAAGGGTTAGGGTTAGGGTTAGGTATAGGGTAAGGATTAGGGTTAGGGTTAGGATTAGGGTTAGCGTTAGCATTAAGGTTGGCGTTAGGGTTCGGTAAGGGTAAAGGTTAGAGTTAGGGTTAGGGTTAGGGTTAGGGTAAGGGTTAGGGTAAGGATTAGGGTTAGCGTTAGGGTTAGCATTAAGGTTAGGGTTAGGTTAGGGTAAGGTTAAGGTTTAGGGTTAGGGTTAGGGTTAGGGTTAGGTTTAAGGTTAGGTTAGTGTTAGGGTAAGGGTTAGGGTTAGGGTTAGGGTTTGGGTTAGGGTTAAGTTTAGGGTTAGTGTAAGGGTTAGGGTTAGGGTTAGGGTTAGGGTAAGGTTTAGGGTTATGGTTAGGGTTAGCATTAAGGTTAGGGTTAGGGTTCGGTAAAGGTAAAGGTTAGGGTTAGGGTTAGGGTTAGGATTAGGATAAGGATGAGGGTTAGTGTAAGGGTTAGCGTAAGGATTAGGGTTAGCGTTAGGGTTAGTATTAATGGGTTAGGGTTAGGTTAGGGTAAGGTTAAGGGTTAGGGTTAAGGTTAGGGTACGGGTAAGGTTTAGGGTTAGGGTTAGGGTTAGGGGTTAGGGTTAGGGTTAGCGTGAGGGTTAGATTTAATGTTAGGTTTAGGGTAAGGGTAAGAATTAGGGTTAGGGTTAGGGTTAGGCTTGAGTTAGAGTTATGTTTAGGGTAAGGGTAAGGGTAAGGTTTAGGGTTAGGGGTTATGGTTAGGGTTAGGATTATGGTTAGGGTAAGGGTAAGGGTTAAGTTTAGGGTTAGGCTTAGGGTATGTGTTAGGGTTAGGGAAAGGGTTAGGGTTAAGGTTAGGGTTAGGGTAAGGGTTAGGGTAAGGATTAGGATTAGGGTTATGATTAGCGTAAGGATTAGGGATAGGGTTAGGGTTAGGTTTAGGGTTAGGGTTAGCGTTAGGGTTTGGGTAAGGGTTAGGTTTAGGGTTAGGGTTAGAGTTAGGTTTAGGTTAGGGTAAGGGAAAGGGTCAGGTTTAGGGTTAGTTTAAGGATAAGGGTTAGGGTTAGGGTTAGGGTAAGGGTAAGAGATAGGGTTAGGGTTAGGATTAGGGTTAGAGTTAGGGTTATGGTAAGGGAAAGTGTAAGGGTTAGGGTTAGTGTTAGGGTTAGGGTTAGGTGTTAGGGTTAGGGTTAGGGTTAGGCTTAGGGTTAGGGTAAGGATAATTGTTAGGGTTAGGGTTATGGTTATGGTTAGGGTAAGGGTATATGTTAGGGTTAGGGTTAGGGGTAGGATTAGGGTTAGGGTAAGTTTTAGGGTTAGGCTTAGGGTTAGGGTAAGGCTAAGTGTTAGGGGTAGGTTTGGGTTAGGGTTAGGGTAAGTGTATGGGTTAGAGTTATGATTAGGTTTAGGTTAGGTGTTAGGGTTAGGGTTAGGGTTAGCGTAAGGGTAAGGGTTATGGTTATGGTTAGGGTTAGGGTTAGCAGTTAGAGTAAGGGTTAAGGTTAGAGTAAGGGTTAGGGTTACGGTGAGGTTTGAGTTTGGGTTAAGTTTAGGGTTAGGGTAAGGGTTAGGGTTAGGGTAAGTGTAAGTGTTAGGGTTGGGGTTAGGTTCAGGTTAAAGGTAAGGGTTAGGGTTAGGTTAGGGTAAGGGTAAGTGTTAGGGTTAGGGTTAGGGTTAGGGTTAGGGTTAGGTTAAGGGTAAGGGTTAGGGTTAGGGTTAGGGGTTAGGGGTAAGGTTAGGGTTAAGGTAAGGGTTAGGGTTAGGGTTAGGGTAATGGTAAGTGTTAGGGTTAGGTTTAGGGTTAGGGTAAGGGTAAGAGGTAGGGTTAGGTTTAGGGTTAGGTTGAGGGTTAGGATAAGTGTTAGGGTTAGGTTTAGGGTTAAGGTGAGGGTTAGTATTAGGGTTAGGGCTTAAGATTAGGGTTAGGTTTAGGGCTAGGTTTAGGGTAAGGGGAATTATTAGGGTTAGGGTTAGGGTTAGGGTAGGTTTACGGTTAGGGTTATGTTTAGTGTTAGTTTTAAGGTTAGGGAAAGGGTTAGGGTTACGGTAAGGATAAGGGTTAGGCTTAGGGTTAGGGGTAGGTTTAGGTTTAGGGTTAGGTTTAGGGTTAGGGTTATGGTAAGGGTTAGGGTTAGGGTTAGAGTTAGGGTTAGTGTAAGGGAAAGGGTAAGGTTTAGCGTTAGTGTTAGGGTTAGGGTTAGGGGTTAATTTTAGGGTTAGGGATACGGTAAGGGTAAGGGTTAGGGTTAGGGTAAGGGTTAGGGTTAGGGTTACGGTAAGGTTTAGGGTTAGGTTTAGGGTTAGGTTAAGGGTAAGGGTTAGGGGTTAGGGTTAGGTTTAGGGTTAGTGTTAGGGGTTAAGGTTAGGGTTAGGGTTAGGATTAGGGTAAGGGTTAGGGTTAGGCTTAGGGGTTAGGGTAAGGGTAAGTGTTAGGGTTAGCGTTAGGGTTATGGTTAGGGTAAGGGTATGTGTTAGGGTTAGGGTTAGGGGTAGGATTAGGGTTAGGGTATGGTTTAGGGCTAGGGTTAGGGTTAGGGTAAGGCTAAGTGTTAGGGGTAAGTTTAGGTTAGGGTTAGGGTTAGTGTTAGTGTAAGGGTTAGACTTATGATTAGGTTTAGGGTTAGGTGTTCGGGTTAGGACTAGGGTTGGGTTAGCTTAAGGGTAAGGGTTATGGTTATGGTTAGGGTTAGGGTTAGCAGTTAGAGTAACGGTTAAGGTTAGAGTAAGGGTTAGGGTTACGGTTAGGGTTTGAGTTAGGTTTAAGTTTAGGGTTAGGGTAAGCGTTAATGTTTGGGTAAGGGTACGTGTTAGGGTTGGGGTTAGGTTCACGTTAAGGGTAAGGGTTAGGGTTAGGGTTAGTGTAAGGGTAAGTGTTAGTGTTAGGGTTAGGGTTAGGGTTAGGTTAGGGTAAGGTTAAGGGTTATTGTTAGGGTTAGAGGTTAGGGTTAGGGTTAGGGTTAGGGTAAGGGTTAGGGTTAGGGTTAGGGTAATGGTAAGTGTTAGGGTTAGGGTTAGGTTAGGAAAGGGTAAGAGTTAGGGTTAGGTTTAGGGTTAGGGTGAGGGTTAGGATAAGTGTTAGGGTTAGGTTTAGGTTTAGGGTAAGGGTTAGGGTAAGTGTTAGGGTTAGGGTTAGTGTTAGGTTTAATGTTAGGATAAGGGTAAGGGTTAGGGTTAGGGTTAGGGTTAGGGTTAGGATAAGGGTAAGGGTGAGGGTTAGGATTAGGTTTAGGGTTACGGTTAGGGTAAGGATTAGGGTTAGGTTTAGGGTAAGGTTAAGGGTGAGGGTTAGTGTTAGGTTTAGGGTTAGGTTTAAGGTTAGGTTAGTGTTAGGGTAAGGGTTAGGGTTAGAGTTAGGGTTTGGGTTAGGTTTAAGTTTAGGGTTAGTGTAAGGGTTAGGGTTAGGGTTAGGTATAGGGTAAGGATTAGGGTTAGGGTTAGGGTTAGCATTAAGGTTAGCGTTAGGGTTCGGTAAGGGTAAAGGTTAGGTTAGGGTTAGGGTTAGGGTTAGGGTAAGGATTAGGGTTAGGGTAAGGGTTAGGGTAAGGATTAGGGTTAGCGTTAGGGTTAGCATTAAGGTTAGGGTTAGGTTAGGGTAAGGTTAAGGGTTAGTGTTAGGGTTAGGGTTAGGGTTAGGGTTAGGTTTAAGGTTAGGTTAGTGTTAGGGTAAGGGTTAGGGTTAGGGTTAGGGTTTGGGTTAGGGTTAAGTTTAGGGTTAGTGTAAGGGTTAGGGTTAGGGTTAGGGTTAGGGTAAGGTTTAGGGTTATGGTTAGGGTTAGCATTAAGGTTTAGGGTTAGGGTTCGGTAAGGGTAAAGGTTAGGGTTATGGTTAGGGTTAGGATTAGGATAAGGATTAGGGTTAGTGTAAGGTTAGCGTAAGGATTAGGGTTAGCGTTAGGGTTAGTATTAATGGTAGGGTTAGGGTTAGGGTAAGGGTAAGGGTTAGGGTTAGGGTTAGGGTTAGGGTTAGGGGTTAGGTTTAGGGTTAGCGTGAGGGTTAGATTTAGGGTTAGGTTTAGGGTAAGGGTAAGGGTTAGGTTAGGCTTGAGTTAGAGTTATGCTTAGGGTAAGGGTAAGGGTAAGGGTTAGGGTTAGGGGTTATGGTTAGGGTTTGGATTATGGTTAGGTTAAGGGTAAGTGTTAAGTTTAGGGTTAGGCTAGGGTAAGTGTTAGGGTTAGGGAAAGGGTTAGGGTGAAGTTTAGGGTTAGGGTAAGGGTTAGGGTAAGGATTAGGATTAGGGTTAGGGTTAGGTTTAGGGTTAGGGTTAGCGTTAGGGTTTGGGTAAGGGTTAGGTTTAGGGTTAGGGTTAGAGTTAGGTTTAGGGTTAGGGTAAGGGAAAGGGTCAGGTTTAGGGTTAGTTTTAGGATAAGGTTTAGGGTTAGGGTTAGGGTAAGGGTAAGAGATAGGGCTCGGTTAGGATTAGGTTTAGAGTTAGGGTTAGGGTAAGGGAAAGTGTAAGGGTTAGGGTTAGTGTTAGGGTTAGGGTTAGGTGTTAGGGTTAGGGTTAGGGTTACAGTAAGGGTAAGGGTTAGGGTTACGGTAAGTGTTAGGGTTAGGGTTGGGGTTACGGTAATGGTTAGGGTCAGGTTTAGGGTTAGTTTAAGGATAAGGGTTAGGGTTAGGGTTAGGGTTAGGGTAAGGGTAAGGGTAAGAGATAGGGTTAGGGTTAGGGTTAGGGTTAGGGTAAGGGTAAGGGTTAGGGTTAGGTTTAGAGGTTAGGGTTAGGGTTAGGGTTAGGGTAAGGGTAAGGGTACGGTTAGGGTTAGGGTTACGGTTACGGTTAGTGTTAGGGGTTAGGGTTAGTGTTAGGATTAGGATTAGAGTTAGGGTAAGGATAAGAGTTAGGGTTAGGGATAGGGTTAGGGTTCGGGTTAGTTTTAGGGTTAGGGTTAGGGTAAGGGTTAGGGTTAGGGTTATGGTTATGGTTAAGGTTAGTGTTAGGGTTAGGGTAAGGGTAAGGGTTCGGGTTCGGGTTAGGGTTAGGGTATGTGTTAGAGTTAGGGTTAGGGTTAGGGTTAGGGTTAGGGTAAGGGTTAGGGTTAGGGTTAGGGTAAGGGTTATGGTTAGGGTTAGGGTTAGGTTAGGGTTAGGGGTAGTGTACGGGTTAGAGTTAGGTTTAGGGTAAGGGTTAGGGTTAGGGTTAGGGTTAGCATAGGGATTAGGGTTAGGGTAAGTGTTAGGGTTAGGTTTAGGGTTAGGATAAGGGAAAGGGTGATGGTTAGGGTTAGGTTTTGGGGTTACGGTTAGGGTTAGGGTTAGGTTTAGGGTTAGGTTTAGGGTTGGGGTTAAGGTTACGGTTAGGGTTAGGTTAAGGGTAAGGGTTAGGGTTAGGGTTAGGGTAAGTGTTAGGGTTAGGGTTAGGGTTAGGGTTAGGGTAAGGGTTAGGGGCTAGGGTTAGGCTTAGGGTTTGGTGTTAGGGTTAGGGTTAGGGTTAGGTTAGGTTTAGGGTTAGGGTTAGGGTAAGGGTAATGGTTAGGCTTAGGTTTAGGGTTAGGGTTAGTTTTAGGGTTAGGGTTAGGGGTAAGTTTAAGGGTTAGGGTTAGGGTTAGGATTAAGGTTAGGTTTAGGGTTACGGTTATGTTAGGTTTAGGGTTAGGGTTAGGGTAAGTGTAAGTGTTAGGGTTAGGGTTAGGGTTAGGGTTAGGGTTAGGTTTAGGGTTAGGGTAAGGGTAAGAGTAAGGGTTAGGGTTAGGGTTAGGGTTAGGGTTAGGGTTAGGGTAAGGGTAAGGGTGAGTTTTAGGGTTAGGGTTATAGTTAGGATTAGGGGAAGTTTTAGGTTTAGGGTTAGGGTTAGGGTTAAGATAAGGGTAAGGATTAGGGTTAGGGTTAGGATTAGGGGTTAGGGTTAGGGTTATTGTTAGGGTTAGTTTAGGGGTTAGGTTTAGGGTTAGGGTAAGGGTTAGGTTTATGGATAGGGTTAGAGTAAGGGTAGGGGTGAGGGTTAGGGTTAGGGTTAGGGTCAGTATAAGGGTAAGGATTAGGGTTAGGGTTAAGGTTATTGTTAGGGTTAGGGAAAGGGTTAGGTTTAGGGAAAGGGTTAGGGTAATGTTAAGGGTAAGTGTTAGGGTTAGGGTTAGGGTTAGCGCTAGGGTAAGGGTAAGGTTTATGGTTAGGTTTAGGGTTAGGTTTAGGGTTAGGTTTAGGATAAGGGGAATATTAGGGTTAGATTTAGGGTTAGGGTTAGGTTTAGGGTTAGGGTTATGTTTAGTGTTAGGGTTAGGTTTAGGGAAAGGTTTAGGGGTTACGGTAAGGGTAAGGGTTAGGCTTAGGGTTAGGGTTAGGGTTTGGTTTAGGATAAGGGGAATTATTAGTGTTAGTGGTAGGGTTAGGGTTAGGGTTAGGTTTAGGGTTAGGGTTATGTTTAGTGTTAGGGTTAGGGTTAGGGAAAGGGTTAGGCTTATGTAAGGGTAAGGGTTAGGTTTAGGGTTAGGGTTAGGGTTAGGTTTAGTGTTAGGGTTCAGGTTAGGTTTAGGGTAAGTGTTAGGGTTAGGGTTAGGGTTAAAGTTAGGGTTAGGGTAAGGGAAAGGGTAAGGGTTAGGGTTAGTGTTAGGGTTAGGGTTAGGGGTTAGGGTTAGGGTTAGGGTAAGGGTAAGAGATAGGTTTAGTATTAGGCTTAGGGTTAGTGTGAGGGTTAGGGTTAGGGTTAGGGTTAGGGTTAGGGTAAGACTTAGGGTTAGTGTTAGGGTAAGGGTAAGGGTTAGGATAAGGGTAACGGTTACTGTTACTGTTAGGGTTAGGGTTAGGGGTTAGGGTTAGGTTTAGTGTAAGGTTTGGGTTTAGGGTTACGGTTAGAGTAAGGGTTAGCGTTAGTTTTAGGTTTAGGGTTAGGTTTAGGGTAAGGGGACTTATTAGGGTTAGGGTTAGGTTTAGGTTTAGGTTTAGGGTTAGGGTTATGTTTAGTGTTAGGTTTAGGGTTAGGGAAAGGGTTAGAGTTACGGTAAAGGTAAGGGTTAGGCTTAGGGTTAGGGGTAGGTTTAGGTTTAGGGATAGGTTTAGGATTAGGGTTAGGGTAAGGATTAGGGTTAGGGTTAGCGTTAGAGTTAGGGTTTGGGTAAGGAAAGGGTAAGGGTTAGGGTTAGTGTTAGGGTTAGGGTTAGGGGTTAATGTTAGTGTTAGGATTACGGTAAGGGTAAGGGTTAGGGTTAGGGTTAGGGTTAGGGTTACGATAAGGGTTAGGGTTAGGTTTAGGGTCAGGGTAAGTGTAAGGGTTAGGGTTACGGTTAGGTTTAGGGTTAGTGTTAGGGGTTAAGGTTAGGGTTGGGGTAGGAGTAGGGTAAGGGTTAGGGTTAGGCTTAGGTTAGGGTAAGGATAAGTGTTAGGGTTAGCGTTAGGGTTATGGTTAGGGTAAGGGTATATGTTAGGGTTAGGGTTAGGGGTAGGATTAGGGTTAGGGTAAGGTTTAGGGTTAGGGTTAGGTTTAGGGTAAGGCTAAGTGTTAGGGGTAGGTTTGGGTAGGGTTAGGGTTAGGGTTAGGGTAAGAGTTAGGGTTAGGGTTAGGGTTAAAGTTAGGGTTAGGGTAAGGGAAAAGGTAAAGTTTAGGGTTAGTTTTAGGGTTAGTGTTAGGGGTTAGGGTTAGGGTTAAGGTTAGGTTTAGGGTTAGTGTTAGGGGTTAAGGTTAGGGTTAGGGTTAGGATTAGGGTAAGGGTTAGGGTTAGGCTTAGGGTTAGGGTAAGGATAATTGTTAGGGTCAGGGTTATGGTTATGGTTAGGGTAAGGGTATATGTTAGGGTTAGGGTTAGGGGTAGGATTAGGGTTAGGGTAAGGTTTAGGGTTAGGGTTAGGGTTAGGGTAAGGCTAAGTGTTAGGGGTAGGTTTGGGTTAGGGTTAGGGTTAGGGTAAGTGCATGGGTTAGAGTTATGATTAGGTTTAGGGTTAGGTGTTAGGGTTAGGGTTAGGGTTAGCGTAAGGGTAAGGTTTATGGTTATGGTTAGGGTTAGGGTTAGCAGTTAGAGTAAGGGTTAAGGTTAGAGTAAGGGTTAGGTTTGAGTTTGGTTTAAGTTTAGGGTTAGGGTAAGGGTTAGGGTTAGGGTAAGGGTAAGTGTTAGGGTTGGGGTTAGGTTCAGGTTAAAGGTAAGGGTTAGGGTTAGGGTTAGGGTAAGGGTAAGTGTTAGGGTTAGGGTTAGGGTTAGGGTTAGGGTAAGGGTAAGGGTTAGGGTTAGGGTTAGGGGTTAGGGGTAAGGTTAGGGTTAAGGTTAGGGTTAGGGTTAGGGTAATGGTAAGTGTTAGGGTTAGGTTTAGGGTTAGGGTAAGGGTAAGAGGTAGGGTTAGGTTTAGGGTTAGGGTGAGGGTTAGGATAAGTGTTAGGGTTAGGTTTAGGGTTAGGGTGAGGGTTAGGGTAAGTGTTAGGGTTAGGGTTAGCGTTAGGGTTAATGTTAGGATAAGGGGAAGGGTTAGGGTTAGGGTTAGGGTAAGGGTAAGGGTAAGGGTGAGGGTTAGGGTTAGGGTTAGGGTTAGGGTAAGGATTAGGGTTAGGGTTAGGGTAAGGGTAAGGGTGAGGGTTAGGGTTAGGGTTAGGGTTAGGGTTAGGTTAAGGTTAGGTTAGTGTTAGGGTAAGGGTTAGGGTTAGGGTTAGGTTTGGGTTACGGTTAAGTTTAGGGTTAGTGTAAGGGTTAGGGTTAGGGTTAGGGTTAGGGTAAGGATTAGGTTTAGGGTTAGGGTTTGGGTAAGGCTAAGTGTTAGGGGTAGGTTTGGTTTAGTTTTAGGGTTAGGGGTAAGTGTATGGGTTAGAGTTATGATTAGGTTTAGGGTTAGGTGTTAGGGTTAGGGTTAGGGTTAGCGTAAGGGTAAGGGTTATGGTTATGGTTAGGGTTAGGGTTAGCAGTTAGAGTAAGGGTTAAGGTTAGAGTAAGGGTTAGGGTTACGGTGAGGGTTTGAGTTTGGTTTAAGTTTAGGGTAAGTATTAGGGTTAGGGTTAGGGTTAGCGTTAGCATTAAGGTTAGGGTTAGGGTAAGGATTAGGGTTAGGGTAAGGGTTTGGGTAAGGATTAGGGTTAGCGTTAGGGTTAGCATTAAGGTTAGGGGTAGGGTTAGGGTAAGGGTAAGGGTTAGGGTTAGGGTTAAGGGTTAGGGTTAGGGTTAGGGTGAGGGTTAGATTTAGGGTTAGGGTTAGGGTAATGGTAAGGGTTAGGGTTAGGGTTAGGGTTAGGTTTAGGGTAAGGGTATGGGTAAGGGTTAGGGTTAGGGTTAGGGGTTATGTTTACGTTTAGGATTATGGTTAGGGTAAGGGTAAGGGTTAAGGTTAGGGTTAGGGTTGGGCTTAGGGTAAGGGTTAGGGTTAGGGTAAGGGTTAGCATTAAGGTTAGGGTTAGGGTTAGGGTTAGGGTAAGGATTAGGGTCAGGGTTAGGATTAGTGTAAGGATTAGGGTTAGGGTTAGGGTTAGGTTTAGGGTTAGGGTTAGGGTTTGGGTAGGGGTTAGGGTTAGGTTAGTTTTAGAGTTAGGGTTAGGGTAAGGGAAAGGGTAAGGGTTAGGGTTAGTGTTAGGTTAGGATTAGGTGTTAGGTTAGGGTTAGGTTTATGGTAAGGGTAAGGGTTAGGGTTAGGTTATGGCTAGGGTTAGGGTTAGGGTTACGGTAAGGGTTAGGGTCAGTTTTAGGGTTAGTTTAAGGATAAGTGTTAGGGTTAGGGTTAGGGTTAGGGTAAGGGTTAGGGTTAGGGTTAGGGTAAGCATAAGTGTTAGGGTTAGGGTTAGGTTTAGGTTTAGGTTTAGGGTTAGGGTTAGGTGTGGATAAGGGTAAGGTTTATGGTTAGGGTTAGGGTTAGGGGTTTGGGTGAGGGTTAGGTTTAGGCTTAGGGTTAGGTTTAGGTTAAGGGTATGGGTTAGGATAAGGGTAACGGTTAGGGTTTGGTTTAGGGTTAGGGTTAGGGGTTATGGTTACGGTTAGGATTAGGGTTAGGTTTATGGTAAGGGTAAGGGTGAGGGTTAGGGTTAGGGTTAGGTTTAGGGTAAGTGTTAGGGCTAGGGTAAGGGTTAAGTTTAGGGTTAATCTTAGGTTAGAGTAAGGTTAAGGGTTAGGTTTCGGGTTATTGTTAGGTTTAGGGTTAGTGTTAGGGTAAGGGTAAGGGTTAGGGTTAGGGTTAGAGTTAGGAGTTAGGGTTAGGGTTAGGGTAAGGTTTAGGGTTAGGGTTAGGGTAAGAGTAAGTGTTAGGGTTAGGGTTAGGGTTCGGGTAAGGGAAAGGGTAAGGGTGAGTTTTAGGGTTAGTGTTAGGGTTAGGTTTAGGTTTAGGTTTAGGGTTAGGGTTAGGGTTAGGGTTAGGGATAGTGTTAGGTTTAGGGTTAGGTTAGGGTTAACATAAGAGTAAGGGTTAGGGTTTGGGTTAGGTTTAGGGGTCAGTGTTAGGTTTAGGGTTAGGGTTAGGTTAAGGGTAAGGGTTAAGATAAGGGTAACGGTTAGAGTTAGTGTTAGGGTTAGGGTTAGGGGTTAGGGTAAGGCTTAGGTTTACAGTTAGGGTTAGGTTAAGGGTAAGGGTGATGGTTAGGGTTAGGGTTAGGGTTAGGGTCAGGGTAAGGGTAATTGTTAGGGTTAGGGTTAGGGTTACGGTTATTGTTAGGGTTAGGGTAAGGGTTATGGTAAGGGTAAGGGTTAGGGTAAGGGTTAGGTTTAGGGTTAGGTTTAGGGTTAGTTTTAGGGTTAGGGCTTAAGGTTAGGGTTAGGTTTAGGGCTAGGTTTAGGGTAAGGGAATTATTAGGGTTAGGGTTAGGGTTAGGGTAGGTTTAATGTTAGGGTTATGTTTAGTGTTAGGGTTAAGGTTAGGGAAAGGGTTAGGATTACGGTAAGGATAAGGGTTAGGCTTAGGGTTAGGGGTAGGTTTAGGTTTAGGGTTAGGTTTAGGGTGAGGGTTATGGTAAGGATTAGGGTTAGGGTTAGAGTTAGGGTGAGGGTTAGCATTAAGGTTAGGGTTAGGTTAGGGTAAGGTTAAGGGTTTGGGTTAGGGTTAGGGTTAGGGTTAGGGTTAGGTTTAAGGTTAGGTTAGTGTTAGGGTAAGGGTTAGAGTTAGGGTTATGGTTTGGGTTAGGGTTAAGTTTAGGGTTAGTGTAAGGGTTAGGGTTAGGGTTAGGGTTAAGGTAAGGTTTAGGGTTATGGTTAGGGTTAGCATTAAGGTTAGGTTTAGGGTTCGGTAAGGGTAAAGGTTAGGGTTAGGGTTAGGGTTAGGATTAGGATAAGGATTAGGGTTAGTGTAAGGGTTAGCGTAAGGAGCAGGGTTAGCGTTAGGGTTAGTATTAATGGTAGGGTTAGGGTTAGGGTAAGGGTAAGGGTTAGGGTTAGGGTTAGGGTTAGGGGTTAGGTTTAGGGTTAGCGTGAGGGTTAGATTTAGGGTTAGGTTTAGGGTAAGGGTAAGGGTTAGGGTTAGGGTTTGGGTTAGGCTTGAGTTAGAGTTATGTTTAGGGTAAGGGTAAGGGTAAGGGTTAGGGTTAGGGCTCATGGTTAGGGTTAGGATTATGGTTAGGGAAAGGGTAAGGGTTAAGTTTAGGGTTAGGCTTAGGGTAAGTGTTAGGTTTAGGGAAAGGGTTAGTGTTAAGATTAGGGTTAGGGTAAGGGTTAGGGTTAGGGTTAGGTTAGGGTTAGGGTTAGCGTTAGGGTTTGGGTAAGCTTAGGGTTAGGGTTAGGGTTAGAGTTAGGTTAGTGTTAGGGTAAGGAAAGGGTCAGGTTTAGGGTTAGTTTAAGGATAAGGGTTAGGGTTAGGGTTAGGGTAAGGGTAAGAGGTAGGGTTAGGGTTAGGATTAGGGTTAGAGTTAGGGTTAGGGTAAGGGAAAGTGAAAGGGTTAGGGTTATTGTTAGGGTTAGGGTTAGGTGTTAGGGTAGGGTTAGGGTTACGGTAAGGGTAAGGGTTAGGGTTACGGTAAGTGTTAGGGTTAGGGTTAGGGTTACGGTAAGGGTTAGGGTCAGGTTTAGGGTTAGTTTAAGGATAAGGGTTAGGGTTAGGGTTAGGGTAAGGGTAAGGGTAAGAGATAGGGTTAGGGTTAGGGTTAGGGTTAGGGTAAGGGTAAGGGTTAGGGTTAGGGTTAGAGGTTAGGGTTAGGGTTAGGGTTAGGGTAAGGGTAAGGGAACGGTTAGGGTTAGGGTTACGGTTACGGTTAGTGTTAGGGGTTAGGGTTAGTGTTAGGATTAGGGTTAGGGTTAGGGTAAGGATAAGAGTTAGGGTTAGGGATAGGGTTAGGGTTCGGGTTAGTTTTAGGGTTAGGGTTAGGGTAAGGGTTAAGGTTATGGTTATGGTTATGGTTAAGGTTAGTGTTAGGGTTAGGGTAAGGGTAAGGGTTTGGGTTCGGGTTAGGGTTAGGGTATGTGTTTGAGTTAGGGTTCGGGTTAGGGTTAGGGTAAGGGTTAGGTTTAGGGTTAGGTTAGGGTTAGGGTAAGGGTTAGGGTTAGGGTTAGGTTTAGGTTTAGGGTTAGGGGTAGTGTACGGGTTAGGGTTAGGGTTAGGGTAAGGGTTAGGGTTAGGGTTAGGGTTAGCATAGGGATTAGGGTTAGGGTAAGTGTTAGGGTTAGGTTTAGGGTTAGGATAAGGGAAAGGGTTATGGTTAGGGTTAGGGTTTGGGTTTTGGTTAGGGTTAGGGTTAGGTTTAGAGTTAGGGTTAGGGTAAGGGTAAGGTTAGGGTTAGGGTGAGGGTAAGGGTATGTGTTAGGGTTAGGGTTAGGTTTAGGAGAGGGTAAGGGATAGACTTAGGTTTAGGATTAGGTTTAGGGTTGGGGTTAAGGTTACGGTTAGGGTTAGGTTAAGGGTAAGGGTTTGGGTTAGGGTTACGGTAAGTGTTAGGGTTAGGGTTAGGGTTAGGGTTAGGGTTAGGGTTAGGGTAAGGGTTAGGGTTAGGGTTAGGGTTAGGGTTTGGTGTTAGGGTTAGGGTTAGGGTTAGGTTTAGGGTTAGGGTTAGGGTAAGGGTAAGGGTTAGGCTTAGGTTTAGGGTTAGGGTTAGTTTTAGGGTTAGGGTTAGGGTAAGGGTAAGGGTTAGGGATAGGGTTAGGATTAAGGTTAGGGTTAGGGTTAGGGTTATGTTAGAGTTAGGTTTAGGGTTAGGGTTAGGGTAATGGTAAGTGTTAGGGTTAGGTTTAGTGTTAGTGTTAGGGATAGGGTAAGGGTTAGGGTTAGGTTTAGTGTTAGGGCAAGGATTAGGGTTAGGGTTAGGGTGAGGGTAAGGGTTAGGGTTCGGGTTAGGGTTGGCATTAAGGTTAGGGTTAGGGTTAGGGTAAGGGAACGGTTAGGGTTAGGGTTACGGTTACGATTAATGTTAGGGGTTAGGGTTAGTGTTAGTTTTAGGGTTAGGGTTAGTGTAAGGGCTAGCGTTAGGTTTATGGTTATGGTTATGGTTAAGGTTAGGGTTAGGGTTAGGATAAGGGTAAGGGTTCGGGTTTGGGTTAGGTTTAGGGTATGTGTTAGGGGTTAGGGTTACGGTTAGGGTTAGGGTTAGGGTAAGGGTTAGGGTTAGGGTTAGGTTTAGGTTTAGGGTAAGGGTTATTGTTAGGGTTAGGGTTAGGTTTAGGTTAGGGGTAGTGTACGGGTTAGGGTTAGGGTTAGGGTAAGGGTTAGGGTTAGGGTTAGGGTTAGCATAGGGATTAGGGAAAGGGTAAGTATTAAGGTTAGGGTTAGGGTTAGGATAAGGGAAAGGGTTATGGTTAGGGTTAGGGTTTCGGGTTAAGGTTAGGGTTAGGGTTAGGTTTAGGGTTAGGGATAGGGTAAGGGTAAGGGTTAGGGTTAGGATTAGGGTTAGGGTAAGGGTAAGTGTTAGGGTTAGGGTTAGGGTTAGGTTTAGGAGAGGGTAAGGGTTAGAGTTAGGTTTAGGGTTAGCTTTAGGCTTGGGGTTAAAGTTATGGTTAGGGTTAAGTTAAGGGTAAAGGTTAGGGTTAGGGTTAGGGTAAGTGTTAGGGTTAGGGTTAGGGTTAGGGTTAGGGTTGGGGTAAGTGTTAGCGATAGGGTTACGGTTAGGGTTAGGTTTAGGGTAAGGGTAAGGGTTAGGGTTAAGGTTATGGTTAGGTTTAGTGTTAGGGTAAGGGTAAGGGTAAGGGTTAGGGTTAGGTTTAGGGTTAGAGTAAGGGTCAGGGTTAGGTTTAGGGTTAGGATTAGGTTTAGGGTATTGGTTAGGGTAAGGATTAGGGTTAGAGTTAAGGTTAGGTTTAGGGTTAGGGTTAGGGATAAGGTGAGGGTGAGGGTAAGGGTAAGGGTTAGGGTTAGGATTAGGGTTAGTTGTAGGGTAAGGGTTAGGGTTAAGGTTAGGGTTCGAGTTAGGGTAAGGGTTAGGGTTAGGGTTAGGGTTAGGTTTTAGGGTTGGGGTTAAGTTTAGGGTTACGGTTAGGGTAAGGGTTAGGGTTAGGGTTAGGGTTATGGTTATGGTTGAGGTTAGTGTTAGGGTTAGAAGAATGGTTAGGGTTAGGGTTAGGGTAAGGGTTAGGGTTAGGTTTAGGGTTACGGTTAGAGATAGTGTTAGGGTTAGGGTAAGTGTTAGGGTTAGGGTTAGGTTTAGGGTTAGAGTTAGGGATAGGGTTAGAGTAAGGGTAAGGTTTAGGATTAGGTTTGGGTTAGGTATAGGGTAAGGGTTAGGGTTAGGGGTTAGGGTTAGTTTTAGGTTAGGTTAAGGGTTAGGGTTAGGTTAGGGTTAGGATAAGGGTTAGGTTAGGGAAAGGGTAAGTGTTAGGTTTAGGGTTAGGGTTAGGTTTAGGATTAGGGTTAGGGTTAGGGTAAGGGATAGGGGTAGGGTTAGTGGTAGGGTTAGGGTTGGGGTTAAGGTTAGGTTTAGGGTTAGGGTAAGGGTAAGGGTTAGGGTTAGGGTTAGGGTAAGTGTTAGGGTTAGGTTTCGGGTTAGGGTTAGGGTTAGGGTTAGGATAAGGGTAAGGGTAAGGGTTAGGTTTAGGATTAGGCTTAAGGTAAGGTTGAGATTAGGGTTAGGGTTAGGGTTAGGGTAAGGGTTTGGGTTAGGGTTAGGGTTAGAGTTAGGGTTATGGTTAGAGTAAGGGTAAGGATTAGGCTTAGGTTTACGGTTAGGGTTAGGGTAAGGCTTAGGGTTAGGGGTTAGGGTTAGTGTTAGGGTTAGGTTAAGGGTTAGGGGTTAGGGTTAAGTTTAGGGTTAGGGTTAGGATAAGTGTTAGGTTTGGGGTTGGGTTCGAGTTAGGTTTAGGAATAGGGTTAGGTTTAGGGTTTGGGTTAAGTTTAGGGTTAGGGTTATGGTAAGGGTTAGGGTTAGGGTTAGGGTTAGGTTTAGGGTTGGGGTTAAGGTTAGAGTTAGGGTTAGGGTAAGGGTTAGGATAAGGGTAAGGGTGAGGGTTAGGCTTAGGGTTAAGGTTGATGTTAGGGTTAGGGTTAGGGTAAGGGTTAGGGTTAGGGTGTGGGTTAGGGTTAGGGTTAGGGTAAGGGTAAGGTTTAGGGTTAGGGGTAAGATTGAGGTTAGGGTTAGGGTTAGAGTAAGGGTTAGGGTTAGGGTTGGGTTAAGGGTTAGGGTTAGGGTTAGAGTTAGGGTAAGGATTAGGGAAGGGTAAGGGTTAGGGTTAGGGTTAGGGTAAGGGTTAGGGTTAGGGGTTAGGGTGAGTGTTAGGGTTAGGTTAAGTTTTAGGGTTAGGTTTAGGGTTACTGTTAGGATAAGGGTTGGGGTTAGGGTTAGGTTTGGAGTTAGGGTTATGGTTAGAGTAAGGGTAAGGATTAGGCTTAGGTTTACGGTTAGGGTTAGGGTAAGGGTTAGGGTTAGGGGTTAGGGTTAGTGTTAGGGTTAGGTTAAGGATTAGGGTTAGGGTTAGGATAAGTGTTAGGTTTGGGGTAGGGTTAGGGTTAGGTTTAGGTTAGGGTTTGGGTTAAGCTTAGGGTTAGGGTTATGGTAAGGGTTAGGGTTAGGGTTAGGGTTAGGTTTAGGGTTGGTGTTAAGGGTAGGGTTAGGGTTAGGGTAAGGGTTAGGGTAAGGGTAAGGGTGAGTGTTAGGCTTAGGGTTAAGGTTGAGGTTAGGGTTAGGGTTAGGGTAAGGGTTAGGGTTAGGGTGTGGGTTAGGGTTAGGGTTAGGGTAAGGGTAAGGTTTAGGGTTAGGGATAAGATTGAGGTTAGGGTTAGGGTTAGAGTAAGGGTTAGGGTTAGGGTTGGGGTAAGGGTTAGGGTTAGGGTTAGAGTTACTGTAAGGATTAGGGAAGGGTAAGGGTTAGGGTTAGGGTTAGGGTAAGGGTTAAGGTTAGGGGTTAGGGTGAGTGTTAGGGTTAGGTTAAGGTTTAGGGTTAGGTTTAGGGTTACTGTTAGGATAAGGGTTGGGGTTAGGGTTAGGGTAAGTGTAAGTGTTAGGGTTATGGTTAGAGTTAGGGTTAGGGTTAGGGTAAGGTTTAGGGTGAGGGTTAGGGTTAGGTTTAGGTTGGGGTTAATGTTACGGTTAGGGTTAGGTTAAGGGTAAGGGTTAGGGTTAGGGTAGGTGTTAGGGTTAGGGTTAGGGTAAGGGTTAGGGTTAGGGTTAGGGTTAGGGTTAGGGTTTGGTGTTAGGGTTAGAGTTAGAGTTAGGTTTAGGGTTAGGGTTAGGGTAAGGGTAAGGGTTAGGGTTAGGGTTAGGGTTAGGTTTAGGGTTAGGGTTAGTTTTAGGGTTAGGGTTAGGGTAAGGGTAAGGGTTAGGGTTAGGGTTATGGTTAGGTTTAGGAGAGGGTAAGGGTTAGAGTTAGGTTTAGGGTTAGGTTTAGGCTTCGGGTGAAAGTTATGGTTAGGGCTAGGTTAAGGGTAAGGGTTAGGGTTAGGGTAAGTGTTAGGGTTAGAATTAGGGTTAGGGTTAGGGTTAGGGTTTAGGGTAAGTGTTAGGGATAGGGTTACAGTTAGGGTTAGGGTTAGGGTAAGGGTAAGGGTTAGGGTTAAGCTTAGGGTTAGGTTTAGGGTTAGGGTTCGGGTAAGGGTTAGGGATAGGGTTAGGGTTAGGGTTAGGGTTAGGGTTAGGGTTAGGGTAAGGGTTAGGGTTAGGGTTAGGTTTAGAGTTAGAGTTAGGGATAGGGTTAGAGTAAGGGTAAGGGTTAGGGTCAGGTTTGGGTTAGGGTTAGTTTTAGGGAAAGGGTAAGGATTAGGGGTTAGGGTTAGGGTTATGGTAAGTGTTAGGGATAGGGTTACGGTTAGGGTTAGGGTTAGGGTAAGGGTAAGGGTTAGGGTTAAGCTTAGGGTTAGGGTTAGGGTTAGGGGTAGGATAAGGGTAAGGGTTAGGGTTAGGTTTAGGGTTAGAGTAAGGGTAAGGGTTAGGTTTAGGGTTAGGATTAGGTTTAGGGTAACGGTTAGGGTAAGGATTAGGGTTAGAGTTAAGGTTAGGTTTAGGGTTAGGGTTAGGGTTAAGGTGAGGGTGAGGGTAAGGTTAAGGGTTAGGGTTAGGATAAGGGTTAGGGGTAGGGTAAGGGTTAGGGGTAGTGTTAGTGTTCGAGTTAGGGTAAGGTTAGGGTTAGGGTTAGGTTTAGGGTTGGGGTTAAGGTTAGGGTTAGGGTTAGGGGTAAGGGTTAGGTTTAGGTTTAGGGTTAGGGTTATGGTTGAGGTTTAGTGTTAGGGGTAGAAGAATGTTTAGGGTTAGGGTTAGGGTAAGGTTTTAGGGTTAGGGTTAGGGTTACGGTTAGAGATCGTGTTAGGGTTAGGGTAAGAGTTAGGGTTAGGGGTTAGGTTTAGGGTTAGAGTTATGGATAGGGTTAGAGTAAGCGTAAGGGTTAGGGTCAGGTTTGGGTTAGGTTTAGGGTAAGGGTTAGGGTTAGGGGTTAGGGTAAGTTTTAGGGTTAGGTTAAGGGTTAGGGTTAGGGTTAGGGTTAGGATAAGGGTTAGGATAGGGAAAGGGTAAGTGTTAGGGTTAGGGTTAGGTTTAGGGTTAGGGTAAGGGTTAGGGGTAGGGTTAGGGGTAGGGTTAGGTTTGGGGTTAAGGTTAGGTTTATGGTTAGGGTAAGGGGTAAGGGTTAGGGTTAGGGTTAGGGTAAGTGTTAGGGTTAGAGTTCGGGTTAGGGTTAGGGTTAAGGTTAGGGTAAGGTTAAGGGTAAGGGTTAGGTTTACGGTTAGGCTTAGGGTTAAGTTGAGATTAGGGTTAGGGTTAGGTTTAGGGTTAGAGTTAGAATTAAAGTTAGGGTTAGGGTTAGGGTAAGGGTAAGGGTTCGGTTTAGGGTTAGGGTTAGGGTATGTGTTAGGGTTAGGGTTAGGGTTAGGGTAAGGGTAAGGGTTAGGGTTAGGGTTAGGGTTAGGGTAATGGTTAGGTTTAGGGTTTGGATTAGGGTAAGGGTATGTGTTAGGGTTAGGGTTAGGTTTAGCGTTAGGGTAAAGGTAATGGTTAGGGTTAGGGTTAGGGTTAAGGTAAGGGTATGGGTTAGGGTTAGTGTTAGGGTTAGGGTTAGTGTAAGGGTTAGGGTTAGGGTTAGGGTTAGGTAAGTGTTAGGGTTAGGGTTAGGGTTAGGGTTAGGGTTAGGTAAGTGTTAGGGGAAGGATTAGGGTTAGGGTTAGGGTAAGTGTTAGGGTTCGGATTAGGGTTGGGGTAAGGGTAAGGCTTATGGTTACGGTTAGGGTTAGGTTTAGAGTTAGGGTTAGGGTTAGGGTTAGGGTTAGAGTTAGGGTTAGGATTAGGGTTAGGGATACGGTAAGGGTTAGGGTTAGGTTTAGGGTTAGGGTTAGTGTAAGGGTAAGTAAAGTTTTTATTATTTATTTTAAGGTTATTTTAGGTTTTTTATATTTAAGGGTAGGTAGGGTTAGGTTTACGGTTAGGGTTAGGGTTAGGGTTAGGGTAAGGGTTAGGTTTATGTTTATGGTTAGGGTTAGTTTTAGGGTTAGGGTTAGGGTTAGGGTTAGGCTTAACGTTAGTGTTACGGTTAGGTTTAGGGTAAGGTTAAGGTTAACGGTTAGGTTTAGGGTTTGGGTTAGGGTTTGGGTAATGGTTAGGTTTAGGGTTAGCTTTAGGTTTATGGTTTGGGTTAGGGTTAGGGTAAGGATAAGGGTTAGGGTTAGGCTTAGGCTTAGGGTGAGGGTTAAGGGTTAGGGTTAGGGTTAGGGTTAGGGTTAGGGTTTGGATTAGGGTTATGGTTAGGGTAAGTATAAGCTTTAGGGTTAGGGTTAGGGGTAGGTTTAGGGTTAGGGTTAGGGTTAGGGTAAGGGTAAGTGTTAGGGTTAAGTTTAGGTTAGGGTTAGGTTTAGGTTTAGGTTTAGGGTTAAGGTTAGGGTTAGGGTAAGGGTAAGGTTTAGGGTTAGGATTAGGGTTAGCTTTAGGGTAAGGGTAAGGATTAGGGTTAGGGTTAGGTTTAGGATTTGGGTTGGGTATGACTAAGGATTAGGGTTAGGGTTAGGGTTTGGTTTAGGGTTGGGATTAAGGTTAGTGTTAGAGTTAGGGTAAGGGTAAGGGTTTTGGTTAGGGTTAGGGTTAGTTTTAGGGTTAGGGTTAGGGTTAGGGTTATGGTAAGGGTATGTGTTAGGGTTACATTAGGGTTAGGGTTAGGGTTAGGGTTAGCGTTAGGGTAAGGATAAGGTTTAGGGTTATGGTTATGGTTAAGGTAATGGTAAGGGTTAGGGTTGGGGTTAGGGTTAGGTTTCGCGTAAGGTTTAGGGTTAGGGTTAGGTTTAGGGTTAGGGTTAGGGTAAGGGTTAGGGTAGGGGTTAGGGGTAAGGGTAAGTGTTAGAGTTAGTGTTAGGGTTAGGATAAGTGTAAGGGTTAGGTTTAGGCTTAGGGTTAAGGTTGAGGTTAGGGTTAGGGTTAGAGTAAGGGTTAGGGTTAGGGTTAGGGTTACGGTTAGAGATAGTGTTAGGGTTAGGGTAAGAGTTAGGGTTAGGTTTAGGGTTAGAGTTAGGGATAGGGTTAGAGTAAGGGTAAGGTTTAGGATTAGGTTTGGGTTAGGTATAGGGTAAGGGTTAGGGTTAGGGGTTAGGGTTAGTTTTAGGGTTAGGTTAAGGGTTAGGGTTAGGTTAGGGTTAGGATAAGGGTTAGGTTAGGGAAAGGGTAAGTGTTAGGGTTAGGGTTAGGGTTAGGGTTAGGTTAGGATTATGGTTAGGGTTAGGGTAAGGGATAGGGTAGGGTGAGTGGTAGGGTTAGGGTTGGGGTTAAGGTTAGGTTTAGGGTTAGGGTAAGGGTAAGGGTTAGGGTTAGGGTTAGGGTTAGGGTAAGTGTTAGGGTTAGGTTTTGGGTTAGGGTTAGGGTTAGGGTTAGGATAAGGGTAAGGGTAAGGGTAAGGGTTAGGTTTAGGGTTAGGCTTAAGGTAAGGTTGAGATTAGGGTTAGGGTTAGGGTTAGGGTAAGGGTTTGGGTTAGGGTTAGGGTTAGAGTTAGGGTTATGGTTAGAGTAAGGGAAGGATTAGGCTTAGGTTTACGGTTAGGGTTAGGGTAAGGGTTAGGGTTAGGGGTTAGGGTTAGTGTTAGGGTTAGGTTAAGGGTTAGGGTTAGGGTTAAGGTTAGGGTTAGGGTTAGGATAAGTGTTAGGTTTGGGGTAGGGTTAGGGTTAGGGTTAGGATTAGGGTTAGCTTTAGGGTTTGGGTTAAGGTTAGGGTTAAGGTTATGGTAAGGGTTAGGGTTAGGGTTAGGTTTAGGGTTGGGGTTAAGGTTAGAGTTAGGGTTAGGGTAAGGGTTAGGGTAAGGGTAAGGGTGAGGGTTAGGCTTAGGGTTAAGGTTGAGGTTAGGGTTAGGGTTAGGGTAAGGGTTAGGCTTAGGGTTAAGGTTGAGGTTAGGGTTAGGGTTAGGGTAAGGGTTAGGGTTAGGGGTAAGATTGAGGTTAGGGTTAGGGTTAGAGTAAGTGTTAGGTTTAGGGTTGGGTTAAGGGTTAGGGTTAGGGTTAGAGTTAGGGTAAGGATTAGGGAAGGATAAGGGTTAGGGTTAGGGTAAGGGTTAGGGTTAGGGGTTAGGGTGAGTGTTAGGGTTAGGTTAAGTTTTAGGGTTAGGTTTAGGGTTACTGTTAGGATAAGGGTTGGGGTTAGGGTTAGGGTTAGAGTTAGGGTTATGGTTAGAGTAAGGGTAAGGATTAGGCTTAGGTTTACGGTTAGGGTTAGGGTAAGGGTTAGGGTTAGGGGTTAGGGTTAGTGTTAGGGTTAGGTTAAGGGTTATGGTTAGGGTTAAGGTTAGAGTTAGGGTTATGATAAGTGTTAGGTTTGGGGTAGGGTTAGGGTTAGGGTGAGGGTTAGGGTTAGGTTTAGGGTTTGGGTTAAGCTTAGGGGTAGGGTTATGGTAAGGGTTAGGTTTAGGGTTAGGGTTAGGTTTAGGGTTGGGGTTAAGGGTAGGGTTAGGGTTAGGGTAAGGGTTAGGGTAAGGGTAAGGGTGAGGGTTAGGCTTAGGGTTAAGGTTGAGGTTAGGGTTAGGGTTAGGGTAAGGGTTAGGGTTAGGGTGTGGGTTAGGGTTAGGGTTAGGGTAAGGGTAATGTTTAGGGTTAGGGATAAGTTTGAGGTTAGGGTTAGGGTTAGAGTAAGGGTTAGGGTTAGGGTTGGGGTAAGGGTTAGGGTTAGGGTTAGAGTTAGGGTAAGGATTAGGGAAGAGTACGGGTTAGGGTTAGGGTAAAGGTTAAGGTTAGAGATTATTGTGAGTGTTAGGGTTAGGTTAAGGTTTAGGGTTAGGTTTAGGGTTACTGTTAGGATAAGGGTTGGGGTTAGGGTTAGGGTAAGTGTAAGTGTTAGGGTTATGGTTAGAGTTAGGGTTAGGGTTAGGGTAAGGGTTAGGGTGAGGTTTAGGGTTAGGTTTAGGGTTGGGGTTAAGGTTACGGTGAGGGTTAGGTTAAGGGTAAGGGTTAGGGTTAGGGTTAGGGTAAGTGTTA
Source organism: Megascapheus bottae (assembly GCF_031878675.1). Lineage (NCBI taxonomy): Eukaryota > Metazoa > Chordata > Mammalia > Rodentia > Geomyidae > Megascapheus > Megascapheus bottae. The sequence continues at coordinate 1,615,315 of NW_028327804.1, read as the reverse complement.
GGGTTAGGGTTAGGGTAAGGGTTAGGGTTAGGGTTAGGGTTAGGGTTTGGTGTTAGGGTTAGGGTTAGAGTAAGGGTTAGGTTTAGGGTTAGGGTTAGGGTAAGGATAAGGGTTAGGGTTAGGATTAGGTTTAGGGTTAGGGGTAGTTTTAGGGTTAGGGTTAGGGTAAGGGTAAGGGTTAGGGTTAGGGTTAGGGTTAGGATTAAGGTTAGGGTTAGGGTTAGGGTTATGTTAGGTTTAGGGTTAGGGTTAGGGTAAGGGTAAGTGTTAGGGTTAGGGTTAGGGTTAGGGTTAGGGAGAGGGTAAGGGTTAGGGTTAGGTTTAGTGTTAGGGTAAGGATTAGGGTTATGGTTAGGCTTAGGGTAAGGGTTAGGGTTCGGGTTAGGGTTGGCATTAAGGTTAGGGTTAGGGTTAGAGTAAGGAACGATTAGGATTAGGGTTACGGTTACGGTTAGTGTTAGGGTTAGGGTTAGTGTTAGGTTTAGGGTTAGGGTTAGGGTAAGGATAAGAGTTAGGGTTAGAGATAGGGTTCGGGTTCGGGTTAGTTTTAGGGTTAGGGTTAGGGTAAGGGTTAGGGTTATGGTTATGGTTATGGTTAAGGTTAGTGTTAGGGTTAGGGTAAGGGTAAGGGTTCGGGTTCGGATTAGGGTTAGGGTATGTGTTAGGGTTAGGGTTAGGGTTAGGGTTAGGGTTAGGTTTAGGGTTAGGGTTAGGGTAAGGGTAAGGGTTAGGGTTTGGGGTTATGGTTAGGGTTAGGGTTAGGTTTAGGGTTAGGGTTAGGGTAAGGGTAAGGGTTAGGGTTAGGGTTAGGGTAAGGGTAAGGGTTACGGTTAGGGTTAGGGTAAGGTTAAGTGTTAGGGTTAGGGTTAGGGTTAGGTTTAGGAGAGGGTAAGGGTTAGGGTTAGGGTTAGGGTTAGGGTTAGGGTAAGGGTTTGGGTTAGGGTTAGGGTTAGAGTTAGGGTTATGGTTAGAGTAAGGGTAAGGATTAGGCTTAGGTTTACGGTTAGGGTTAGGGTAAGGGTTAGGGTTAGGGGTTAGGGTTAGTGTTAGGGTTAGGTTAAGGGTTAGGTTTAGGGTTAAGGTTAGGGTTAGGGTTAGGATAAGTGTTAGGTTTGGGGTAGGGTTAGTGTTAGGGTTAGGATTAGGGTTAGCTTTAGGGTTTGGGTTAAGGTTAGGGTTATGGTTATGGTAAGGATTAGGGTTAGGGTTAGGTTTAGGCTTGGGGTTAAGGTTAGAGTTAGGGTTAGGGTAAGGGTTAGGGTAAGGGTAAGGGTGAGGGTTAGGCTTAGGGTTAAGGTTGAGGTTAGGGTTAGGGTTAGGGTTAGGGTTATGGTTAGAGTAAGGGTAAGGATTAGGCTTAGGTTTACGGTTAGGGTTAGGGTAAGGGTTAGGGTTAGGGGTTAGGGTTAGTGTTAGGGTTAGGTTAAGGGTTAGGGTTAGGGTTAAGGTTAGGGTTAGGGTTAGGATAAGTGTTAGGTTTGGGGTAGGGTTAGGGTTAGGGTTAGGATTAGGGTTAGCTTTAGGGTTTGGGTTAAGGTTAGGGTTAAGGTTATGGTAAGGGTTAGGGTTAGGGTTAGGTTTAGGGTTGGGGTTAAGGTTAGAGTTAGGGGTTAGGGTAAGGGTTAGGGTAAGGGTAAGGGTGAGGGTTAGGCTTAGGGTTAAGGTTGAGGTTAGGGTTAGGGTTAGGGTAAGGGTTAGGGTTAGGGTGTGGGTTAGGGTTAGGGTTAGGGTAAGGGTAAGGTTTAGGGTTAGGGGTAAGATTGAGGTTAGGGTTAGGGTTAGAGTAAGGGTTAGGGTTAGGGTTGGGTTAAGGGTTAGGGTTAGGTTTAGAGTTAGGGTAAGGATTAGGGAAGGATAAGGGTTAGGGTTAGGGTAAGGGTTAGGGTTAGGGGTTAGGGTGAGTGTTAGGGTTAGGTTAAGTTTTAGGGTTAGGTTTAGGGTTACTGTTAGGATAAGGGTTGGGGTTAGGGTTAGGGTTAGAGTTAGGGTTATGGTTAGAGTAAGGGTAAGGATTAGGCTTAGGTTTACGGTTAGGGTTAGGGTAAGGGTTAGGGTTAGGGGTTACGGTTAGTGTTAGGGTTAGGTTAAGGGTTATGGTTAGGGTTAAGGTTAGAGTTAGGGTTAGGATAAGTGTTAGGTTTGGGGTAGGGTTAGGGTTAGGGTTAGGGTTAGGGTTAGGTTTAGGGTTTGGGTTAAGCTTAGGGGTAGGGTTATGGTAAGGGTTAGGTTTAGGGTTAGGGTTAGGTTTAGGGTTGGGGTTAAGGGTAGGGTTAGGGTTAGGGTAAGGGTTAGGGTAAGGGTAAGGGTGAGGGTTAGGCTTAGGGTTAAGGTTGAGGTTAGGGTTAGGGTTAGGGTAAGGGTTAGGGTTAGGGTGTGGGTTAGGGTTAGGGTTAGGGTAAGGGTAAGGTTTAGGGTTAGGGATAAGATTGAGGTTAGGGTTAGGGTTAGAGTAAGGGTTAGGGTTAGGGTTGGGGTAAGGGTTAGGGTTAGGGTTAGAGTTAGGGTAAGGATTAGGGAAGAGTACGGGTTAGGGTTAGGGTAAAGGTTAAGGTTAGAGATTATTGTGAGTGTTAGGGTTAGGTTAAGGTTTAGGGTTAGGTTTAGGGTTACTGTTAGGATAAGGGTTGGGGTTAGGGTTAGGGTAAGTGTAAGTGTTAGGGTTATGGTTAGAGTTAGGGTTAGGGTTAGGGTAAGGGTTAGGGTGAGGTTTAGGTTAGGTTTAGGGTTGGGGTTAAGGTTACGGTGAGGGTTAGGTTAAGGGTAAGGGTTAGGGTTAGGGTTAGGGTAAGTGTTAGGGTTAGGGTTAGGGTAAGGGTTAGGGTTAGGGTTAGGGTTAGGGTTTGGTGTTAGGGTTAGGGTTAGAGTAAGGGTTAGGTTTAGGGTTAGGGTTAGGGTAAGGATAAGGGTTAGGGTTAGGATTAGGTTTAGGGTTAGGGGTAGTTTTAGGGTTAGGGTTAGGGTAAGGGTAAGGGTTAGGGTTAGGGTTAGGGTTAGGATTAAGGTTAGGGTTAGGGTTAGGGTTATGTTAGGTTTAGGGTTAGGGTTAGGGTAAGGGTAAGTGTTAGGGTTAGGGTTAGGGTTAGGGTTAGGGAGAGGGTAAGGGTTAGGGTTAGGTTTAGTGTTAGGGTAAGGATTAGGGTTATGGTTAGGCTTAGGGTAAGGGTTAGGGTTCGGGTTAGGGTTGGCATTAAGGTTAGGGTTAGGGTTAGGGTAAGGA
>NW_028327804.1:1599801-1611898 GCF_031878675.1 Megascapheus bottae | reverse complement strand
TGGGTTAGGATAAGGGAAAGGGTTATGGTTAGGGTTAGGGTTTGGGGTTATGGTTAGGGTTAGGGTTAAGTTTAGGGTTAGGGTTAGGGTAAGGGTAATGGTTAGGGTTAGGGTTAGGGTAAGGGTAAGTGTTAGGGTTAGGGTTAGGGTTAGTTTTAGGAGAGGGTAAGGGTTAGAGTTAGGTTTAGGGTTAGGTTTAGACTTGGCGTGAAAGTTATGGTTAGGGTTAGGTTAAGGGTAAGGGTTAGGGTTAGGGTTAGGGTAAGTGTTAGGGTTAGGATTAGGGTTAGGGTTAGGGTTAGTGTTAGGGTAAGTGTTAGGGATAGGGTTACGGTTAGGGTTAGGGTTAGGGTAAGGGTAAGGGTTAGGGTTAATGTTAGGGTTAGGTTTAGGGTTAGGGTAAGGGTAAGGGTTAGGGTTAGGTTTAGTGTTAGAGTAAGGGTAAGGGTTAGGTTTAGGGTTAGGATTATGTTTAGGGTAACGGTTAGGGTAAGGATTAGGGTTAGAGTTAAGGTTAGGTTTAGGGTTAGGGTTAGGGTTAAGGTGATGGTGAGGGTAAGGGTAAGGGTTAGGGTTAGGATAAGGGTTAGGGGTAGGGTAAGGGTTAGGGGTAGGGTTAGTGTTCGAGTTAGGGTAAGGGTTAGGGTTAGGGTTAGTGTTAGGTTTAGGGTTGGGATTAAGGTTAGGGTTAGGGTAAGGGTTAGGTTTAGGGTTAGGGTTAGGGTTATGGTTGAGGTTAGTGTTAGGGGTAGAAAAATGTTTAGGGTTAGGGTTAGGGTAAGGGTTAGGGTTAGGGTTAGGGTTACGGTTAGGGATAGGTTTAGAGTAAGGGTAAGGGTTAGGGTCAGGTTTGGGTTCGGTTTAGGGTAAGGGTTAGGGTTAGGGGTTAGGGTTATTTTTAGGGTTAGGTTAAGGGTTAGGGTTAGGGTTAGGGTTAGAATAAGGGTTAGGTTAGGGAAAGGGTAAGTGTTAGGGTTAGGGTTAGGGTTAGGATTTGGGTAAGGTTAGGGATAGGATTAGGGGTAGGGTTAGGGTTGGGATTAAGGTTAGGTTTATGGTTAGGGTAGGGGTAAGGGTTAGGGTTAGGGTTAGGGTAAGTATTAGGGTTAGGGTTCGGGTTAGGGTTAGGGTTAAGGTTAGGGTAAGGGTAAGGGTAAGGGTTAGGTTTAGTGTTAGGCTTAGGGTTAAGGTTGAGATTAGGGTTAGGGTTAGGGTTAGGGTTAGGGTTAGAATTAAGGTTAGGGTTAGGGTTAGGGTAAGGGTAAGCGTTCGGTTTAGGGTTAGGGTTAGGGTATGTGTTAGGGTATGTGTTAGGGTTAGGTTTAGGGTTAGGGTAAGAGTAAGGGTAAGGGTTAGGTTTAGGGTTAGGGTTAGGGTAATGGTTAGGTTTAGGGTTAGGATTAGGGTAAGGGTATGTGTTATGGTTAGGGGTAGGTTTAGCGTTAGGGTAAAGGTAATGGTTAGGGTTAGGATTAGGGTTAAGGTAAGGGTACGGGTTAGGGTTAGTGTTAGGGTTAGGGTTAGTGTAAGGGTTAGGGTTAGGGTTAGGGTTAGGTAAGTGTTAGGGTTAGGGTTAGGGTTAGGGTTAGGTAAGTGTTAGGGGTAGGATTAGGGTTAGGGTAAGTGTTAGGGTTAGGATTAGGGTTGGGGTAAGGGTAAGGCTTAGGGTTACGGTTAGGGTTAGGTTTAGAGTTAGGGTTAGGGTTAAGGTTAGGGTTAGGGTTAGAGTTAGGGTTAGGGTTAGGGTTAGGGTTAGGGTAAGGGTAAGGGTTAGGGTTAGGTTTAGGGTTAGGGTTAGTGTAAGGGTAAGGGTATGGGTTAGGGTTAGGTTTAGGGTTAGGGTTAGGGTTAGGGTTAGGGTAAGGGTAAGGTTTATGTTTATGGTTAGGGTTAGGCTTAGGGTTAGGGTTAGGGTTAGGGTTAGGGTTAGGGTTAGGGTTAGGGTTAGGGTTAGCATAGGGATTAGGGTTAGGGTAAGTGTTAGGGTTAGGTTTAGGGTTAGGATAAGTGAAAGGGTTATGGTTAGGGTTAGGGTTTGGGGTTACGGTTAGGGTTAGGGTTAGGTTTAGGCTAGGGTTAGGGTAAGGGTAAGGGTTAGGTTTAGGGTTAGGGTAAGGGTAAGTGTTAGGGTTAGGGTTAGGGTTAGGTTTAGGAGAGGGTAAGGTTTAGAGTTAGGTTTAGGGTTAGGTTTAGGGTTGGGGTTAAGGTTACGGTTAGGGTTAGGTTTAGGGTAAGGGTTAGGGTTAGGGTTAGGGTAAGTGTTAGGGTTAGGTTTAGTGTTAGGGTTAGGGTTAGGGTAAGGGATAGGGTTAGTGTTAGGCTCAGGGATTGGTGTTAGGGTTAGAGTTAGGGTTAGGGTTAGGTTTAGGGTTAGGGTTAGTGTAAGGGTAAGGGTTAGGCTTAGGTTTAGTGTTAGGGTTAGGGTTAGGGTAAGGGATAGGGTTAGTGTTAGGCTTAGGGTTTGGTGTTAGGGTTAGGGTTACGGTTAGGTTTAGGTTAAGGGTAAGGGTTAGGGTAAGGGTAAGGATTAGGGTTAGGGTTAGGATTAAGGTTAGGGTTAGGGTTAGGGTTATGTTAGGTTTAGGGTTAGGGTTAGGGTAAGGGTAAGTGTTAGGGTTAGGGTTAGTGTTAGTGTTAGGGATAGGGTAAGGGTTAGGGTTAGGTTTAGTGTTAGGGCAAGGATTAGGGTTAGGGTTAGGGTGAGGGTAAGGGTTAGGGTTCGGGTTAGGGTTGGCATTAAGGTTAGGGTTAGGGTTAGGGTAAGGGAACGGTTAGGGTTAGGGTTACGGTTACAATTAATGTTAGGGGTTAGGGTTAGTGTTAGGTTTAGGGTTAGGGTTAGCGTAAGGATAAGAGTTAGGGTTAGGGATAGGGTTAGGGTTCTGGTTAGTTTTATGGTTAGGGTTAGTGTAAGGGCTAGCGTTAGGTTTATGGTTATGGTAATGGTTAAGGTTAGGGTTAGGGTTAGGGTAAGGGTAAGGGTTCGGGTTCGGGTTAGGGTTAGGGTATGTGTTAGGGTTAGGGTTACGGTTAGGGATAGGGTTAGGGTAAGGGTTAGGGTTAGGGTTAGGTTTTGGGTTAGGGTAAGGGTTATTGTTAGGGTTAGGGTTAGGTTTAGGGTTAGGGGTAGTGTACGGGTTAGGGTTAGGGTTAGGGTAAGGGTTAGGGTTAGGGTTAGGGTTAGCATAGGGATTAGGGAAAGGGTAAGTATTAGGGTTAGGGTTAGGGTTAGCATAAGGGAAAGGGTTATGGTTAGGGTTAGGGTTTCGGGTTAAGGTTAGGGTTAGGGTTAGGTTTAGGGTTAGGGTAGGGTAAGGGTAAGGGTTAGGGTTGGGTTACGGTTAGGGTAAGGGTTAGTGTTAGGGTTAGGATTAGGTTTAGGAGAGGGTAAGGGTTAGAGTTAGGTTTAGGGTTAGGTTTAGGCTTGGGGTTAAAGTTATGGTTAGGGTTAGGTTAAGGGTAAGGGTTAGGGTTAGGGTTAGGGTAAGTGTTAGGGTTAGGGTTAGGGTTAGGGTTAGGGTTGGGGTAAGTGTTAGGGATAGGGTTACGGTTAGGGTTAGGTTTAGGGTAAGGGTAAGGGTTAGGGTTAAGGTTAGTGTTAGGTTTAGGTTTAGGGTAAGGGTAAGGGTAAGGGTTAGGGTTAGGTTTAGGGTTAGAGTAAGGGTAAGGGTTAGGTTTAGGGTTAGGATTAGGTTTAGGGTATTGGTTAGGGTAAGGATTAGGGTTAGAGTTAAGGTTAGGTTTAGGGTTAGGGTTAGGGTAAGGGTAAGGGTTAGGGTTAGGTTTAGGGTTAGAGTAAGGGTAAGGGTTAGGTTTAGGGTTAGGATTAGGTTTAGGGTAACGGTTAGGGTAAGGATTAGGGTTAGAGTTAAGGTTAGGTTTAGGGTTAGGGTTAGGGTTAAGGTGATGGTGAGGGTAAGGGTAAGGGTTAGGGTTAGGATAAGGGTTAGGGGTAGGGTAAGGGTTAGGGGTAGGGTTAGTGTTCGAGTTAGGGTAAGGGTTAGGGTTAGGGTTAGTGTTAGGTTTAGGGTTGGGGTTAAGGTTAGGGTTAGGGTTAGGGTAAGGGTTAGGTTTAGGGTTAGAGTTAGGGTTATGGTTGAGGTTAGTGTTAGGGGTAGAAAAATGTTTAGGGTTAGGGTTAGGGTAAGGGTTAGGGTTAGGGTTAGGGTTAGGTTAGGGATAGGGTTAGAGTAAGGGTAAGGGTTAGGGTCAGGTTTGGGTTCGGTTTAGGGTAAGGGTTAGGGTTAGGGGTTAGGGTTAGTTTTAGGGTTAGGTTAAGGGTTAGGGTTAGGGTTAGTGTTAGGATAAGGGTTAGGTTAGGGAAAGGGTAAGTGTTAGGGTTAGGGTTAGGGTTAGGGTTTGGGTAAGGGTTAGGGGTAGGATTAGGGGTAGGGTTAAGGTTGGGATTAAGGTTAGGTTTATGGTTAGGGTAGGGGTAAGGGTTAGGGTTAGGGTTAGGGTAAGTGTTACGGTTAGGTTTCGGGTTAGGGTTAGGGTTAAGGTTAGGGTAAGGGTAAGGGTAAGGGTTAGGTTTAGGGTTAGGCTTAGGGTTAAGGTTGAGATTAGGGTTAGGGTTAGGGTTAGGGTTAGAATTAAGGTTAGTGTTAGGGTTAGGGTAAGGGTAAGCGTTCGGTTTAGGGTTAGGGTTAGGGTATGTGTTAGGGTATGTGTTAGGGTTAGGGTTAGGGTTAGGGTAAGAGTAAGGGTAAGGGTTAGGGTTAGGGTAATGGTTAGGTTTAGGGTTAGGATTAGGGTAAGGGTATGTGTTAGGGTTAGGGGTAGGTTTAGCGTTAGGGTAAAGGTAATGGTTAGGGTTAGGATTAGGGTTAAGGTAAGGGTACGGGTTAGGGTTAGTGTTAGGGTTAGGGTTAGTGTAAGGGTTAGGGTTAGGGTTAGGGTTAGGTAAGTGTTAGGGTTAGGGTTAGGGTTAGGGTTAGGTAAGTGTTAGGGGTAGGATTAGGGTTAGGGTAAGTGTTAGGGTTAGGATTAGGGTTGGGGTAAGGGTAAGGCTTAGGGTTACTGTTAGGGTTAGGTTTAGAGTTAGGGTTAGGGTTAAGGTTAGGGTTAGGGTTAGAGTTAGGGTTAGGGTTAGGGTTAGGGTTAGGGTAAGGGTAAGGGTTAGGTTTAGGTTTAGGGTTAGGGTTAGAGTAAGGGTAAGGGTATGGGTTAGGGTTAAGTTTAGGGTTAGGGTTAGGGTTAGGGTTAGGGTAAGGGTAAGGTTTATGTTTATGGTTAGGGTTAGGCTTAGGGTTAGGGTTAGGGTTAGGGTTAGGCTTAAGGTTAGTGTTAGGGTTAGGTTTAGGGTAAGGTTAAGATTAACGGTTAGGTTTAAGGTTTGGGTTAGGGTTAGGGTAATGGTTAGGTTTAGGGTTAGCGTTAGGTTTATGGTTTGGGTTAGGGTTAGGGTAAGGATAAGGGTTAGGGTTAGGCTTAGGCTTAGGGTGAGGGTTAAGGTTAGGGTTAGGGTGAGGGTAAGGGTAAGGGTTTGGGTTTGGTTTATGGTTATGGTTAGGGTAAGTGTAAGGTTTAGGGTTAGGGTTAGGGGTAGGTTTAGGTTTAGGGTTAGGGTTAGGGTAAGGGTAAGTGTTAGGGTTAAGGTTAGGGTTAGGGTTAGGTTTAGGTTTAGGTTTAGGGTTAAGGTTAGGGTTAGGGTAAGGGTAAGGTTTAGGGTTAGGATTAGGGTTAGCTTTAGGGTAAGGGTAAGGGTTAGGGTTAGGGTTAGGTTTAGGATTTGGGTTGGGTAAGAGTAAGGATTAGGGTTAGGGTTAGGGTTTTGTTTAGGGTTGGGATTAAGGTTAGTGTTAGAGTTAGGGTAAGGGTAAGGGTTTTGGTTAGGGTTAGGGTTAGGGTAAGGGTTAGGATTAGTGTTAGGGTTAGGGTTAGAGTTAGGTTTAGGGTTAGGGTTAGGGTTAGGGTTATGGTAAGGGTATGTGTTAGGGTTACGTTAGGGTTAGGGTTAGGGTTAGGGTTAGAGTTAGTGTAAAGATAAGGTTTAGGGTTATGGTTATGGTTAAGGTAAGGGTATGGGTTAGGGTTGGGGTTAGGGTTAGGCTTAGGGTAAGGGTTAGGGTTAGGTTTTGCGTAAGGTTTAGGGTTAGGGTTAGGTTTAGGGTTAGGGTTAGGGTAAGGGTTAGGGTAGGGGTTAGGGTAAGGGTAAGTGTTAGAGTTAGTGTTAGGGTTAGGATAAGGGTAAGGGTTAGGTTTAGGCTTAGTGTTAAGGTTGAGGTTAGGGTTAGGGTTAGGGTAAGGGTTAGGGTTAGAGTGAGGGTTAGGGTAAGGGTTAGTGTAAGGGTGAGGGATAGGGTTAGGTTTAACATTGAGGTTAGGGTTAGGGTTAGAGTAAGGGTTAGGGTTAGGGTTGGGGTAAGGGTTAGGGTTAGGGTTAGGGTTAGAGTTAGGGTAAGGATTAGGGAAGGGTACTGGTTAGGGTTAGGGTTATGGTAAGGGGTAGGTTTCGGGGTTAGGGTTAGTGTTAGGGTTAGGTTAAGTGTTAGGTTTAGGGTTAGGTGTTAGGTTAGGGTTAGGGTTAGGTTTATGGTTATGGTTAGGTTAAGGGTAAGTGTTAGGGTTAGGTTTAGGGTTAGGGTTAGTTTTAGGGTTAGGGTTAGGGTAAGGGTTAAGGTTAGGGTTAGCGTTAGGGTTAGTTTTGGTTTAGGGTTAGGGTTAGGGTAAGGGTAAGGGTTAGGGTTAGGGTAAGGGTAAGTGTTAGGGTTAGTGTTAAGTATAGGGTTAGGATAAGGTTAAGGGTTAGGGTTAGGGTTAGGGTTAGGGGTTAGGTTTAGTGTTAGGTATAGGGGTTAGGGTTATCGTTAGGTTTAGGGTTAGGGTAAGGGTTAGGGAAAGGGTAAGGGTTAGGGTTAGGATTAGGATTAGGGTTAGGGTAAGGGTTAGCGTTAGGGTTATCGTTAGGTTTAGGGGTAGTGTAAGGTAAGGGTTAGGGTTAGGGTTAGGGTAAGTGTTAGGGTTAGGGTTAGGTTTAGGTTTAGGGTAAGGGTTATGGTTAGGGTTAGGGTTAGGTTTAGGGTTAGGGGTAGTGTACGGGATAGGGTTAGGGTTAGGGTAAGGGTTAGGGTTAGTGTTAGGGTTAGCATAGGGATTAGGGTAAGGGTAAGTGTTAGGGTTAGGTTTAGGGTTAGGATAAGGGAAAGGGTTATGGTTAGGGTTAGGGTTTGGGGTTATGGTTAGGGTTAGGGTTAAGTTTAGGGTTAGGGTTAGGGTAAGGGTAATGGTTAGGGTTAGGGTTAGGGTAAGGGTAAGTGTTAGGGTTAGGGTTAGGGTTAGTTTTAGGAGAGGGTAAGGGTTAGAGTTAGGTTTAGGGTTAGGTTAGTAGACTTGGCGTGAAAGTTATGGTTAGGGTTAGGTTAAGGGTAAGGGTTAGGGTTAGGGTTAGGGTAAGTGTTAGGGTTAGGATTAGGGTTAGGGTTAGGGTTAGTGTTAGGGTAAGTGTTAGGGATAGGGTTACGGTTAGGGTTAGGGTTAGGGTAAGGGTAAGGGTTAGGGTTAATGTTAGGGTTAGGTTTAGGGTTAGGGTAAGGGTAAGGGTTAGGGTTAGGTTTAGTGTTAGAGTAAGGGTAAGGGTTAGGTTTAGGGTTAGGATTATGTTTAGGGTAACGGTTAGGGTAAGGATTAGGGTTAGAGTTAAGGTTAGGTTTAGGGTTAGGGTTAGGGTTAAGGTGATGGTGAGGGTAAGGGTAAGGGTTAGGGTTAGGATAAGGGTTAGGGGTAGGGTAAGGGTTAGGGGTAGGGTTAGTGTTCGAGTTAGGGTAAGGGTTAGGGTTAGGGTTAGTGTTAGGTTTAGGGTTGGGATTAAGGTTAGGGTTAGGGTAAGGGTTAGGTTTAGGGTTAGGGTTAGGGTTATGGTTGAGGTTAGTGTTAGGGGTAGAAAAATGTTTAGGGTTAGGGTTAGGGTAAGGGTTAGGGTTAGGGTTAGGGTTACGGTTAGGGATAGGTTTAGAGTAAGGGTAAGGGTTAGGGTCAGGTTTGGGTTCGGTTTAGGGTAAGGGTTAGGGTTAGGGGTTAGGGTTATTTTTAGGGTTAGGTTAAGGGTTAGGGTTAGGGTTAGGGTTAGAATAAGGGTTAGGTTAGGGAAAGGGTAAGTGTTAGGGTTAGGGTTAGGGTTAGGATTTGGGTAAGGTTAGGGATAGGATTAGGGGTAGGGTTAGGGTTGGGATTAAGGTTAGGTTTATGGTTAGGGTAGGGGTAAGGGTTAGGGTTAGGGTTAGGGTAAGTATTAGGGTTAGGGTTCGGGTTAGGGTTAGGGTTAAGGTTAGGGTAAGGGTAAGGGTAAGGGTTAGGTTTAGTGTTAGGCTTAGGGTTAAGGTTGAGATTAGGGTTAGGGTTAGGGTTAGGGTTAGGGTTAGAATTAAGGTTAGGGTTAGGGTTAGGGTAAGGGTAAGCGTTCGGTTTAGGGTTAGGGTTAGGGTATGTGTTAGGGTATGTGTTAGGGTTAGGTTTAGGGTTAGGGTAAGAGTAAGGGTAAGGGTTAGGTTTAGGGTTAGGGTTAGGGTAATGGTTAGGTTTAGGGTTAGGATTAGGGTAAGGGTATGTGTTATGGTTAGGGGTAGGTTTAGCGTTAGGGTAAAGGTAATGGTTAGGGTTAGGATTAGGGTTAAGGTAAGGGTACGGGTTAGGGTTAGTGTTAGGGTTAGGGTTAGTGTAAGGGTTAGGGTTAGGGTTAGGGTTAGGTAAGTGTTAGGGTTAGGGTTAGGGTTAGGGTTAGGTAAGTGTTAGGGGTAGGATTAGGGTTAGGGTAAGTGTTAGGGTTAGGATTAGGGTTGGGGTAAGGGTAAGGCTTAGGGTTACGGTTAGGGTTAGGTTTAGAGTTAGGGTTAGGGTTAAGGTTAGGGTTAGGGTTAGAGTTAGGGTTAGGGTTAGGGTTAGGGTTAGGGTAAGGGTAAGGGTTAGGGTTAGGTTTAGGGTTAGGGTTAGTGTAAGGGTAAGGGTATGGGTTAGGGTTAGGTTTAGGGTTAGGGTTAGGGTTAGGGTTAGGGTAAGGGTAAGGTTTATGTTTATGGTTAGGGTTAGGCTTAGGGTTAGGGTTAGGGTTAGGGTTAGGCTTAAGGTTAGTGTTAGGGTTAGGTTTAGGGTAAGGTTAAGGTTAACGGTTAGGTTTAGGGTTTGGGTTAGGGTTAGGGTAATGGTTAGGTTTAGGGTTAGCGTTAGGTTTATGGTTTGGGTTAGGGTTAGGGTAAGTATAAGGGTTAGGGTTAGGCTTAGGCTTAGGGTGAGGGTTAAGGTTAGGGTTAGGGTGAGGGTAAGGGTAAGGGTTTGGGTTTGGTTTATGGTTATGGTTAGGGTAAGTGTAAGGTTTAGGGTTAGGGTTAGGGGTAGGTTTAGGTTTAGGGTTAGGGTTAGGGTAAGGGTAAGTGTTAGGGTTAAGGTTAGGTTTATGGTTAGGGTTAGGTTTAGGTTTAGGGTTAAGGTTAGGGTTAGGGTAAGGGTAAGGTTTAGGGTTAGGATTAGGGTTAGCTTTAGGGTAAGGGTAAGGGTTAGGGTTAGGGTTAGGTTTAGGATTTGGGTTGGGTAAGAGTAATGATTAGGGTTAGGGTTAGGGTTTTGTTTAGGGTTGGGATTAAGGTTAGTGTTAGAGTTAGGGTAAGGGTAATGGTTTTGGTTAGGGTTAGGGTTAGGGTAAGGGTTAGGATTAGTGTTAGGGTTAGGGTTAGAGTTAGGTTTAGGGTTAGGGTTAGGGTTAGGGTTATGGTAAGGGTATGTGTTAGGGTTACGTTAGGGTTAGGGTTAGGGTTAGGGTTAGCGTTAGTGTAAAGATAAGGTTTAGGGTTATGGTTATGGTTAAGGTAAGGGTATGGGTTAGGGTTGGGGTTAGGGTTAGGCTTAGGGTAAGGGTTAGGGTTAGGTTTCGCGTAAGGTTTAGGGTTGGGGTTAGGTTTAGGGTTAGGGTTAGGGTAAGGGTTAGGGTAGGGGTTAGGGTAAGGGTAAGTGTTAGAGTTAGTGTTAGGGTTAGGATAAGGGTAAGGGTTAGGTTTAGGCTTAGTGTTAAGGTTGAGGTTAGGGTTAGGGTTAGGGTAAGGGTTAGGGTTAGAGTGAGGGTTAGGGTAAGGGTTAGTGTAAGGGTGAGGGATAGGGTTAGGTTTAACATTGAGGTTAGGGTTAGGGTTAGAGTAAGGATTAGGGTTAGGGTTGGGGTAAGGGTTAGGGTTAGGGTTAGGGTTAGAGTTAGGGTAAGGATTAGGGAAGGGTACTGGTTAGGGTTAGGGTTAGGGTAAGGGTAGGTTTAGGGGTTAGGGTTAGTGTTAGGGTTAGGTTAAGTGTTAGGGTTAGGGTTAGGTGTTAGGTTAGGGTTAGGGTTAGGTTTATGGTTAGGGTTAGGGTAAGGGTAAGGGTTAGGGTTAGGTTTAGGGTTAGGGTTAGTTTTAGGGTTAGGGTTAGGGTAAGGGTTAGGGTTAGGGTTAAGGTTAGGGTTAGCGTTAGGGTTAGTTTTGGTTTAGGGTTAGGGTTAGGGTAAGGGTAAGGGTTAGGGTTAGGGTAAGGGTAAGTGTTAGGGTTAGTGTTAAGTTTAGGGTTAGGATAAGGTTAAGGGTTAGGGTTAGGGTTAGGGTTAGGGGTTAGGTTTAGTGTTAGGTATAGGGGTTAGGTTTAGGGTTAGGGTTATCGTTAGGTTTAGGGTTAGGGTAAGGGTTAGGGAAAGGGTAAGGGTTAGGGTTAGGATTAGGATTAGGGTTAGGGTAAGGGTTAGCGTTAGGGTTATCGTTAGGTTTAGGGTTAGTGTAAGGTAAGGGTTAGGGTTAGGGTTCGGGTTAGGTTTAGTGTTGGGATTAAGGTTAGGGTTAAGGTAAGTGTTAGGGTTAGTGTTAGGGTTAGGTTTACGCTTAGGTTTAGTATTTCGGTTGGGGTTACGGTTAGGGTTAGGGTAAGGGTTTGTGTTAGGTTTAGGATTAGTGTTAGGTTTAGGGTTAGGGTTAGCGTTAGAGAAAGGGTAAGTGTTAGGGTTAGGGTTAGCGTAAGTGTTAGGGTTAGGGTTAGATTAGGGTTAGGGTTAGGGTTAGGCTTATGGTTAGGTTAAGGCTTAGGGTTAGGGTTAGGGTTAGGGTTAGGGTAAGGGTAAGGGTTAGGTTTAGGTTTAGGGTTAGAGTAAGGGTAAGTGTTACGTTTAGGGTTAGGATTAGGTTTAGGGTAACGGTTAGGGTAAGGATTAGGGTTAGAGTTAAGGTTAGGTTTATGGTTAAAGTTAGGGGTAAGGTGAGGGTGAGAGTAAGGGTAGGTTTAGGGTTAGGAGAAGTGTTAGGGGTAGGGTAAGGGTTAGGGGTAGGTTTAGTGTTCGAATAAGGGTAAGGGTTAGGGTTAGGGTAAGGGTTAGGTTTAGGGTTGGGGTTAAGGTTAGGGTTAGGGTTAGGGTAAGAGTTAGGGTTAGGGTTAGGGTTAGGGTTATGGTTGAGGTTAGTGTTAGGGGTAGAAGAATGTTTAGGATTAGGGTTAGGGTAAGGGTTAGGGATAGGGTTAGGGTTACGGTTAGAGATAGTGTTAGGGTTAGGGTAAGGTTTAGGGTTAGGGTTAGGTTTAGGGTTAGAGTTAGGGATAGGGTTAGAGTAAGGGTAAGGGTTAGGGTCAGGTTTGCGTTAGGTTTAGGGTAAGGGTTAGGGTTAGGGGTTAGGGTTAGTTTTAGGGTTAGGTTAAGGGTTAGGGTTAGGGTTAGAATAAGGGATAGGTTAGGGAAAGGGTAAGTGTTAGGGTTAGGGTTAGGGTTAAGGTTAGGGTTAGGGGTCGGGTTAGGGGTAGGTTTAGTGTTGGGGTTAAGGTTAGGTTTATGGTTAGGTTAAGGGTAAGGGTTAGGGTTAGGGTTAGGAGAAGTGTTAGGGTTAGGGTTCGGGTTAGGGTTAGGGTTAATGTTAGGGTAAGGGTAAGGGTAAGGGTTAGGTTTAGGGTTAGGCTTAGGGTTAAGGTTGAGATTAGGGTTAGGGTTAGGGTTAGGGTAAGGGTTTGGGTTAGGGTTAGGGTTAGAGTTAGGGTTATGGTTACAGTAAGGGTAAGGATTAGGCTTAGGGTTACGGTTAGGGTTAGGTTAAGGTTTAGTGTTAGGGGTTAGGGTTAGTGTTAGGGTTAGGTTAAGTGTTAGGGTTAGGATTAAGGTTAGGTTTAG
>NW_028327804.1:1557301-1592301 GCF_031878675.1 Megascapheus bottae | reverse complement strand
TAAGGGTAAGGGAATGGGCTAGGTTTAGGTTTAGTGTTAGGGTTAGGGTTAGGGTAAGGGTAAGGGTAAGGGTTAGGGTTAGGTTTAGGGTTAGGGTTAGGGTAAGAGTAATGGTTATGCTTATGGTTAGGGTTAGGTTTAGGGTTAGGGTTAGGGTAAGGGTTAGGGTTAAGGTTAGTGTTAGGGTTAGGGTTAGGGTAAGGTTAAGGTTTACGGTTAGGTTTATGGTTTGGGTTAGGGTTAGGGTAAGGATAAGGGTTAGGGTTAGGGTTAGGCTTAGGCTTAGGGTTAGGGCTAAAGTTAGGGTTAGGGTGAGGGTAAGGGTAATTGTTAGGGTTTGGTTTAGGGTTAGGGTTACGGTAAGGGTAAGGGTTAGGGTTAGGGGTAGGGGTAGGTTTAGGGTTAGGGTTAGGGTTAGGGTAAGGGTAAGTGTTAGGGTTAAGTTTAGGGTTAGGGTTAGGTTTAGGTTTAGGGTTAAGGTTAGGGTTAGGGTAAGGGTAATGGTTAGGGTTAGGATTAGGGTTAGCTTTAGGATAAGGGTTAGGGTTAGGTTTAGGGTTAGGTTTAGGGTTAGGTTTGGGTAAGAATAAGGGTTAGGGTTAGGGTTAGGGTTTGGTTTAGGGTTGGGATTAAGGTTAGTGTTAGAGTTAGGGTAAGGGTAAGGGTATTGGTTAGCGTTGGGGTTAGGGTTAGGGTTAGGAATAGTGTTAGGGTTAGGGTTATGGTAAGGGTATGTGTTAGGGTTAGTTTAGGGTTAGCGTTAGGGTAAGGATAAAGTTTAGGGTTATGGTTATGGTTAAGGTAAGGGTTAGGGTTGGGGTTAGGGTTTGGCTTAGGGTAAGGGGTAGGTTTAGGGTAAGTGTTAGGGTAGGGGTTAGGGTAAGGGTAAGTGTTAGAGTTAGGGTTAGGGTTAGGATAAGGGTGAGGGTTAGGGTTAGGCTTAGGGTTAAGGTTGAGTTTAGGTATAGGGTTAGGGTAAGGGTTAGGGTTAGGGTGAGGGTTAGGGTAAGGGTTAGCTTTAGGGTAAGGGTAAGGGTAAGGGTTAGGGTTAGGTTTAGGATTAGGTTTGGGTAAAAGTAACGGTTAGGGTTAGGGTTAGGGTTTGGTTTAGGGTTGGGATTAAGGTTAGTGTTTGAGTTAGGGTAAGGGTAAGGGTTTTGGTTAGGGTTAGGGTTAGGGTAAGGGTTAGGATTAGTGTTAGGGTTAGGGTTAGGGTTAGGTTTAGGGTTAGGGTTAGGGTTAGGGTTAGGGTTATGGTAAGGGTATCTGTTAGGGTTACGTTAGGGTTAGGGTTAGGGTTAGGGTTAGGGGTTAGGTTTAGGGTTAGGTTTAGGGGTTAGGGTTAGGGTTAGGTTTAGGGTTAGGGTAAGGGTTAGGGAAAGGGTAAGGGTTAGGGTTAGGGTTAGCATTAGGGTTAGGGTTAGGGTAAGGGTTAGCGTTAGGGTTATCGTTAGGTTTAGGGTTAGTGTAAGGGTAAGGGTTAGGGTTAGGGTTAGGGTTAGGTTTAGTGTTGGGGTTAAGGTTAGGGTTAAGGTAAGTGTTAGGGTTAGTGTTAGGGTTAGGTTTACGGTTAGGTTTATGATTTCGTTTGGGGTTACGGTTAGGGTTAGGGTAAGGGTTTGTGTTATGTTTAGGATTAGTGTTAGGTTTAGAGTTAGGGTTAGCGTTATGGTAAGGGTAAGTGTTAGGGTTAGGGTTAGCGTAAGTGTTAGGGTTAAGTTTAGATTAGGGTTAGGGTTAGGGTTAGGATTAGGGTTAGGGTAAGGGTTAGGGTTAGGGTTAGGGTTAGGGTTAGGTTTAGGGTTGGGGTTAAGGTTAGGTTTAGGGTAAGGGTAAGGGTAAGGGTTAGGGTTAGGGTTAAGGTTAGAGTTAGGGTTAGGGTTGAGTTTAGGGTTAGGGTTAGGGTTAGGGTCAGGGTTTGGGTAAGGGTAAGGGTAAGGGTTAGGGTTAGGCTTAGGGTTAAGGTTGAGTTTAGGGTTAGGGTTAGGGTAAGTTTTAGGGTTAGGGTTAGGGTTAAGATTGAGGTTAGGGTTTGGGTTGGTTTAGGGTTTGGGTTAGGGTTAGGGTAAGGGTAAGGGTTAGGGTTAGGGTTAAGGTTAGGGTTAGAGTTAGGGTAAGGATTAGGGAAGGGTAAGGGCTAGGGTTAGGGTTAGGGTAGGGTTAGCGTTAGGGTAATAGTAAGGGTTAGGGTTAGGGTTAGGGTTAAGGTTAAGGTAAGGGTACGTGTTAGGGTTAGGCTTAGTGTAAGGGTAAGGGTTATGTTTAGGGTTAGGGTTAGGTTTAGGGTTAGGGGAAGTGTATGGGTTACGGTTAGGTTTAGGGTAAGGGTTAGGGTAAGGGTTAGGGTTAGGGTAGGGATTAGGGTAAGGGTAAGTGTTAGGATTAGAGTTAGGGTTAGGATAAGGGTAAGAGTTATGGTTAGGGTTAGGGTTTGGGGTTAGGGTTAGGGTTAGTGTTAGGTTTAGTGTTAGGGCAAGGGTTAAGGTTAGGGTTAGGGTTAAAATTAGAGTTAGGTTTAGGGTTAGGGTTAGGGTTAGGGTAAGGGTAAGAGTTAGGGTTAGAGTTAGGGTTAGGGTTAGGTTTAGGATTAGGGTTAGGGTTAGGGTTAGAATTAGGGTAAGGGTTAGGGTGAGGTTAGGGTAAGGGCTAGGTTTAGGGTTAGGGTTAGATTTAGAGTTAGCTTTAGGTTTAGGTTAAGGGTAAGGGTTAGGGTTAGGGTTAGGGTTAGGATTAGGTTTAGCTTAAGGGTTAAGTTTAGGGTTAGGTTAGAGTTAGGTTTAGGGTTGGTTAAGGGTAAGGGTTAGGGTTAGAGTTAGGTTAAAGGTTAGGGTTAGGGGTTAGGCATAGGGTTAATGTTAGGTTTAGGGTAAGGGTTAGTGTTAGGTTTAGGGTTAGGTAAGTGTTAGGGTTAGGGTTAGTGTTAGGGTTAGGGTAAGTGTTAGGGTAAGGGTTAGGGTTAGGGTTAGGTTTAGGGATGGGGTTAAGTTTAGGGTTAGGATTAGGGTAAGGGTAAGGGTTAGGGTTAGTGTTAGGGTGAGGGTAAGTGTTAGGGTTAGGGTTAGGGTTAGGGTAAGGTTTAGGGTTAGGGTTATGGTTAAGGTTAGGTTTAGAGTTAGGGTAAGGGTAAGGGTAAGGGTTAGGGTTAGAGTTAGGGTTAGGGTTAGGGTAAGGGTAAGGTTTAGGGTTAGGGTTAGGTTTAGGGTTAGGGTAAGTGTAAGGGTTAGGGTTAGTTTTAGGGTTAGGGTTAGTGTAAGGGTAAGGGAATGGGCTAGGTTTAGGTTTAGTGTTAGGGTTAGGGTTAGGGTAAGGGTAAGGGTAAGGGTTAGGGTTAGGTTTAGGGTTAGGGTTAGGGTAAGAGTAATGGTTATGCTTATGGTTAGGGTTAGGTTTAGGGTTAGGGTTAGGGTAAGGGTTAGGGTTAAGGTTAGTGTTAGGGTTAGGGTTAGGGTAAGGTTAAGGTTTACGGTTAGGTTTATGGTTTGGGTTAGGGTTAGGGTAAGGATAAGGGTTAGGGTTAGGGTTAGGCTTAGGCTTAGGGTTAGGGCTAAAGTTAGGGTTAGGGTGAGGGTAAGGGTAATTGTTAGGGTTTGGTTTAGGGTTAGGGTTACGGTAAGGGTAAGGGTTAGGGTTAGGGGTAGGGGTAGGTTTAGGGTTAGGGTTAGGGTTAGGGTAAGGGTAAGTGTTAGGGTTAAGTTTAGGGTTAGGGTTAGGTTTAGGTTTAGGGTTAAGGTTAGGGTTAGGGTAAGGGTAATGGTTAGGGTTAGGATTAGGGTTAGCTTTAGGATAAGGGTTAGGGTTAGGTTTAGGGTTAGGTTTAGGGTTAGGTTTGGGTAAGAATAAGGGTTAGGGTTAGGGTTTGGTTTAGGGTTGGGATTAAGGTTAGTGTTAGAGTTAGGGTAAGGGTAAGGGTATTGGTTAGCGTTGGGGTTAGGGTTAGGGTTAGGAATAGTGTTAGGGTTAGGGTTATGGTAAGGGTATGTGTTAGGGTTAGTTTAGGGTTAGCGTTAGGGTAAGGATAAAGTTTAGGGTTATGGTTATGGTTAAGGTAAGGGTTAGGGTTGGGGTTAGGGTTTGGCTTAGGGTAAGGGGTAGGTTTAGGGTAAGTGTTAGGGTAGGGGTTAGGGTAAGGGTAAGTGTTAGAGTTAGGGTTAGGGTTAGGATAAGGGTGAGGGTTAGGGTTAGGCTTAGGGTTAAGGTTGAGTTTAGGTATAGGGTTAGGGTAAGGGTTAGGGTTAGGGTGAGGGTTAGGGTAAGGGTTACGGTAAGGATTAGGGATAGGGTTAGGGTTAAGATTGAGGTTAGGGTTAGGGTTAGAGTAAGGGTTAGGTTTAGGGTTGGGGTAAGGTTTAGGGTTAGGGGTAGCGTTAGAGTTAGGGTAAGGATTAGGGAAGGGTATTGGTTCGGGTTCGGGTTAGGGTAAGGAGTAGGTTTAGGGGTTAGGGTTAGTGTTAGGGTTAGGTTAAGGGTTAGGTTTAGTGTTAGGGTTAGGTGTTAGGGTTAGGGTTAGGGTTAGTGTTAGTGTTAGGTTTAGGGTTAGTGTTAGGGTAAGGGTAAGGGTTAGGGTTAGCGTTGGGGTTAGGGTAAGGGTAAGTGTTAGGGTTAGGTTTATGGTTAGGGTTAGGGAGAGAGTAAGGGTTAGAGTTAGGTTTAGAGTTAGGGTAAGGTTTAGGGTTAAGGTTAGGGTTAGAGTAAGGGTTAGGGTTTGGGTTAGGGTTAGCATTAAGTTTAGGGTTAGGGTTAGAGTAATGGAACGGTGAGGGTTAGGGTTACGGTTACGGTTAGTGTTAGGAGTTAGGGTTAGTGTTAGTGTTAGGTTTCAGGTTAGGGTTAGTGTAAGGATAAGAGTTAGGGTAAGGGATAGGGTTAGGGTTTGGGTTAGTTTTAGGGTTAGGGTTAGGGTAAGGGTTAGGTTTAGGTTTATGGTTATGGTTAAGTTTAGGGTTAGGGTTAGGGTAAGGATAAGGGTTCGGGTTAGGGTTAGGGTTAGGGTTATGGTTAGGGTTAAGGTTAGGGTTAAGGTTAGGGTTATGTTAGGTTTAGGGTTTGGTTTAGGGTTAGGGTAAGGGTTAGGGTTAGGGTTAGGGTTAGGGTAATTGTTGTGGTTCGGGTTAGGGTTAGGGTATGTGTTAGGGTTAGTGTGAGGGTTAGGGTTAGGGTAATCGTAAGGGTTAGGGTTAGGGTTAGGGTTAAGGTAAGGGTAAAGGTTAGGGTTAGGGTCAGGGTTAGGGTTAGGGTTAGGGTAAGGGTAAGGGTTATGGATAGGGTTAGGGTTAGGGTTAGGTTTAGGGTTAGGGGAAGAGTACGGGTTAGGGTTAGGGTTAGCGTAAGGGTTAGGGTTAGGGTTAGGGTTAGGGTTAAGGTAAGGGTAAAGGTTAGGGTTAGGGTCAGGGTTAGGGTTAGGGTTAGGGTAAGGGTAAGGGTTATGGATAGGGTTAGGGTTAGGGTTAGGTTTAGGGTTAGGGGAAGAGTACGGGTTAGGGTTAGGGTTAGGGTTAGCGTAAGGGTTAGGGTTAGGGTTAGGGTTAGGGTAGGGATTAGGGTGAGGGTTACTGTTAGGGTTAGGGTTAGGGTTAGGATAAGTGTAAGCGTTATGGTTAGGGTTGGTTTTGGGGTTAGGGTTAGCGTTAGGGTAAGGGTAAGGGTTTGGGTTAGGGATAGGGTTAGGGTTAGTGTTAGGTTTAGGGTTAGGGTAAGGGTAAGGGCAAGGGTTAGGCTTAGGGTTAGGGTTAGGGTTAGGTTTAGGGTTAGGGTTAGGGTTAGCTTTAGGGTTAGGGTAAGGGTAAGTGTTAGGGTTAGAGTTAGGGTTAGGGTTAGGGTAAGGGTTAGGTTTGGGTTGGAGGAAGGGTAAGGTTTAGGTTTAGAGTTAGGGTTAGGGTAACGGTAAGGGTTAGGGTTAAGGTTAGGTTTAGGTTTAGGTAAGAGTAAGGGTTAGGTTTAAGGTTACTTTTAGGGTTAGGTTTAGGGTTAGGGTTAGGGTTCGGTTTAGGGTTAGGGAAAGGTTTACGTTAAGGGTTAGGGTTAGGTGTTAGGGTTAGGGTTAGGGTTAGGGTAAATGTTAGGGTTAGGGTTAGTGTAAGGGTTAGGGTTAGGGTTGGTGTTAGGGCAAGTGTTAGGGTTATGGTTACGTTAGGGTTAGGGTTAGGGTTAGGGTTAGGTTTAGGTAAGAGTAAGGGTTAGGTTTAAGGTTACTTTTAGGGTTAGGTTTAGGGTTAGGGTTAGGGTTAGGGTAAGGGTTAGGGTTAGGGTTAGGTTTAGGGTTAGGGTTAGGGTAAGGGTAAGGGTTATGTTTATGGTCAGGGTTAGGTTTAGGGTTAGGGTTAGGGTTAGGCCTAGGTTAAGGTTTATGGTCAAGTTTAGGTTTAGGGTTAGGGTTAGGGTAAGTTTAAGGGTTACGGTTCGTTTTCGGGTTTGGGCTAGGGTAAGGGTAAGGGTTAGGTTTAGGATTAGGGTTAGGTTTATGGTTAGGGTTAGGGTTAAGGTAAGGATAAGGGTTAGGGTTAGGCTAGGGTTAGGGTTAGGGTTAAGGTTAGGGTTAGGGTGAGGGTAAGTGTAAGGGTTAGTGTTTGGTTCAGGATTAGGGTTAGGGTAAATGTAAGGGTTAGGGTTAGGTTTAGGGTTAGGGTTAGGGTAAGGGTAAGGGTTAGGCTTAGGGTTAAGTTTTAGAGTTGGGGTAGGGGTAGGTGTTAGGTTTAGGTTTAGGGTTAGGGTAAGGGTTAGGGTTAGGGTTAGGGTTAGAATAAGGTTTGGGGTTAGGGTTAGAGTAAGGGTAAGGGTTAGGTTTAAGGTTAGTGTTAGGGTAAGGGTAAGGGTTAGCGTTAAGGTAAGGGTTAGGATTAGTTTTAGAGTTAGGGTTAGGGTAAGGGAAAGGGTTATGGTTAGGATTAGGGTTAGGGTTAGGTGTAGTGATTGGGATAAGGTTAGGGTTAGGGTGAGGGTTAGGGTTAGGGTTAGGTTTAGGTTTAGGGTTAGGTTTAGTGTTATGGTTATTGTTACGGTTAGTGTTAGGTAAGGGTATGTGCTAGGCTAAGGGTTAGGATTAGTGTTAGGGTTAAGGTAAGGGTAAGGGTTAGGGTTCGGTTTAGGGTTAGGGAAAGGTTTACGTTAAGGGTTAGGGTTAGGTGTTAGGGTTACGGTTAGGGTTAGGGTAAATGTTAGGGTTAGGGTTAGTGTAAGGGTTAGGGTTAGGGTTGGTGTTAGGGCAAGTGTTAGTGTTAGGGTTACGGTTACGGTTAGGGTTAGGGTTAGGGTTAGGATAAGTGTTAGTGTTTAGGTTAAGGGTTAGGGTTAGGGGTAAGGGTTAGGGTTAATGTTAGGGTAAGTGTAAGGGTTAGGGTTAAGGTTAGGGTTAGGGTAAGGGTAAGGGTTAGGGTTAAGGTTAGGGTTAGGATTAGATTTAGAGTTAGTGCTAGGGTAAGGGTAAGATTTAGGGTTAGGGTTAGGGTTAGGTTTAGGGCAAGGGTAAGGTTTAGGGTTAGGGTTAGGGTTAGGGTTCGGATAAGGGTACGGGTAAGGGTTAGGTTTAGGGTTAGTGTTAGGTTTAGGGTTAGGGTAAGGGTTAGGGTTAGGTTTAGGGTTAGGTTTAGGGTTAAGGTAAGGGTTAAGTTTAGGGTTAGGTTTAGGGTTAGGGTTAGGGTTAGGGTTAGGGTAAGGATAAGGGTTAGGGTTAAGTTTAGGGTTAGGGTTAGAGTTAGGGTTAGGCTTAAGGTTAGGGTTAGGATGTGGGTAAGGTTAAGGGTTAGGGTTAGGTTTAGGTTTAGGGATAAGTTTTCGGTTAGGGTTAGGGTTAGGGTTAGGGTTAGGGTAAGGGTTGTGTTAGGGTTAGGGTTAGCGTTAGGGTAAGGGTAAGGTTTAGGGTTAGGGTTAAGGTAAGGTCAAGGGTTAGGGTTAGGGTTAGGGTCAGGTTTAGGTTATGGTTTAGGTTTAGGTTTAGTGTAAGGGTAAGGTTTAGGGTTAGGGTTAGGGTTAGGTTTAGGGTAAGGGTTAGGGTTAGGGTTAGGGTAAGTTTTAGGGTTAGGGATAGGGTTAGGGTAGGGCTTAGGGTAAGGGTAAGTGTTAGGGTTAGGGTTAGGGTTAGAATAAGGGTAAGGGATAGGGTTAGGGCTAGGGTTAGGGTTAGGGTTAGGGGTTAGGATTAGGGTTAGGGTTAGGTTTAGGGTTAATGTTAGGGTAAGGGTAAGGGTTAGCGTTAGGGTTAGTGTTAGGTTTATTGTTAGGGTTAGTGTAAGCGCAAGGGTTAGGGTTACGGTTAGGGTTAAGGTTAAGTTTAGGATTAGGGTTAGGGTTAGGTTTAGGGTTAAGGTTAGGGTAATGGTAAGGGTTAAGGTTAGGGTTAGGGTTAAGGTAGGGTTAGGGTTAGGGAAAGTGTTAGATTTAGGCTTAGGGTAAGGGTTAGGCTTAGGGTTAGGGTAAGTGTTAGGGATAGGCTTAGGGTAAGGGTTAGGCTTAGGGTTAGTGTTACGTTTAGTGTTAGAGTTAGGTTTAGGGTTAGCGTAAGTGTAAGGGTTAGGGTTAGGGTTAGATTTAGGTTAAGGTTTAGGGTTAGGTGTTAGGGTTAGGGTTATAGTTAGGGTAAAGGTTAGGCTTAGGGTTAGGGTTAGGGTAAGGGTTAGGGTTATGGTTAGGGTTCGGGTTAGGGTAAGTGTTAGTGTTAGGGTTAGGGTTAGGGTTAGGATAAGTGTTAGTGTTAGGATTAGGGTAAGGGTAAGGGTTAGGGTTAAGGTTAGGGTTAGGGTAAGGGTAAGGGTTAGGGTTAAGGTTAGGGTTAGGGTAAGGGTAAGGGTTAGGGTTAAGGTTAGGTTTAGGATTAGGTTTAGAGTTAGGGTTAGGGTAAGTATAAGAGTTAGGGTTAGGATTAGGGTTAGGGTTAGGGTAAGGGTTAGGGTTATGGTTAAGGTTAGGGTTATGTTTAGGGTTAGGGTTAGGGTAAGGGTAAGGGTTAGGGTTAGGGTTAGGGGTAGTGTTGGGGTTAAGGTTAGGGTTAGGGTAAGGGTTATGGTTAGGTTTAGATTTAGGTTTAGGCTTAGGTTTAGGGTTACGGTTAGGGTTAGGCTTAGGGTTAGGGTAAGGGTAATGGTTAGGTTTAGATTTAGGTTTAGGCTTAGGTTTAGGGTTACGGTTAGGGTTAGGGTTAGGGTTAGGGTAAGGGTATGTGCTAGGGTTAGGGTTAGGGTTAGGGTTAAGGTAAGAGTAAGGGTTAGGGTTAGGGTTAGAGTGAGGATTAGGTTTAGGTTTAGGGTAAGGTTTAGGGTTAGGTTTAGGGTAAGGATAAGGTTTAGGGTTAGGGTTAGGGTTAGGCTAAGGGTAAGGGTAAGGGTTAGGGTTAGGGTTAGGGTTAGGTTTAGGGTTAGGGTAAGGGTAAGTGTAAGGGTTAGGGTTAGGGTTAGGGTAAGTGTTCTGGTTAGGGTTAGAGTTAGGGTTAGTGTTAGGGTAAGGGTAAAGGTTAGGGTTAGTGTTAGGGTTAGGGGTTAGGGTTAGGGTTGAGATGAGGTTTAATGTTAGGGTTAGTGTAAGGGCAAGGGTTTGGGTTAGGGTTAGGGTTAGGTTTAGGGTTAGGGTGAGCGTTAGGTTTAGGGTTAATGTTAGGGTAAGGGTAAGGGTTACGTTAGGGTTAGTGTTAGGGTTAGGGTTAGTGTTAGGTTTATTGTTAGGGTTAGGGTAAGCACAAGGTTAAGGGTTACGGTTAGGGTTAAGGTTAAGGTTAGGATTAGGGTTCGGGTTAGGTTTAGGGTTAGCGTTAGGGTAATGGTAAGGTTTAGGGTTAGGGTTAGGGTTAAGGTTAGGGTTAGGGTTAGGGTTAGGGAAAGTGTTAGGGTTAGGATTAGGGTAAGGGTTAGGCTTAGGGTTAGGGTAAGTGTTAGGGATAGGCTTAGGGTAAAGGTTAGGCTTAGGGTTAGTGTTATGTTTAGTGTTAGAGTTAGGTTTAGGGTTAGCTTAAGGGTAAGGGTTAGGGTTAGGGATAGATTTAGGTTAAGGTTTAGGGTTAGGTGTTAGGGTTAGGGTTATAGTTAGGGTAAGGGTTAGGCTTAGAGTAAGGGTTAGGGTAAGGGTTAGGGTTAGGGTTAGAGTTCGGGTTAGGGTAAGTGTTAGTGTTAGGGTTAGGGTAAGGGTAAGGGTTATGGTTAAGGTTAGGGTTAGGGTAAGGGTAAGGGTTAGGGTTAAGGTTAGGTTTAGGATTAGGTTTAGAGTTAGGGTTAGGGTAAGTTTAAGAGTTAGGGTTAGGATTAGGGTTAGGGTTAGGGTAAGGGTTAGGGTTATGGTTAAGGTTAGGGTTATGTTTAGGGTTAGGGTTAGGGTAAGGGTAAGGGTTAGGGTTACGGTTAGGGGTAGTGTTGGGGTTAAGGTTAGGGTTAGGGTAAGGGTTAGGGTTAGGTTTAGATTTAGGTTTAGGCTTAGGTTTAGGGTTACGGTTAGGGTTAGGGTTAGGGTTAGGGTAAGGGTATGTGCTAGGGTTAGGGTTAGGGTTAGGGATAGGGTTAGGGTTAAGATAAGGGTAAGGGTTAGGGTTAGGGGCTAGGGTGAGGATTAGGTTAGGTTTAGGGTAAGGTTTAGGGTTAGGTTTAGGGTAAGGATAAGGTTTAGGGTTAGGGTTACGCTAAGGGTAAGGGTAAAGGTTAGGGTTAGGGTTAGGGTTAGGCTAAGGGTAAGGGTAAGGTAAGGGTAAGGGTTAGGGTTAGGTTTAGGGTAAGTGTTCTGGTTAGGGTTAGTGTTAGGGTTAGTGTTAGGGTAAGGGTAAAGATTAGGGTTAGGTTTAGGGTTAGGGGTTACGGTTAGGGTTGGGATGAGGTTTAATGTTAGGGTTAGTGTAAGGGAAGGGTTTGGGTTAGGGTTAGGGTTAGGTTTAGGGTTAGGGTGAGGGTTAGGTTTAGGGTTAGTGTTAGGGTAAGGGTAAATTTTAGGGTTAGGTTTAAGGTAAACGTAAGGGTTAGGGTTAGGGTTAGTGTTAAGTTTAGGGTTAGGGTTAGGGTTACGGTAAGGGTTAGGGTTAGGTTTAGGGTAAGGTTTAGGGTTAGGGTTCGGGTTAGAGTTAGGTTTAGGGTTAGGGTAAGGGTAAGGCTTAGGGTTAGGGTTAGGGTTAGGGTAAGTGTTAGTGTTAGGGTTAGGGTAAGGGTAAGGGTTAGGGTTAAGGTTAGGTTTAGGGTAAGTGTAAGGGTTAGGGTTAATGTTAGGGTTAGGAATAGTTTTAGAGTTAGGGTTAGGGTAAGGGTAAGAGTTAGGGTTAGGATTAGGGTTAGGGTTAGGGTAAGGGTTAGGGTTATGGTTATGTTTAGGGTTAGGGTTATGTTGAAGGTTAGGGTTAGGGTAAGGGTAAGGGTTAGGGTTAGGGTTAGGGTTAGGTGTAGTGTTGGGGTTAAGTTTAGGGTTAGGGTATGTGTTAGGGTTATGGTTAGCTCTACGTTTAGGGTTAGGTTTAGGGTTACGGTTAGGGTTAGGGTTAGGGTTAGGGTAAGGGTATGTGCTACGGTTCGGGTTAGGGTTACGGTTAGGGTTAAGGTAAGGGTAACGGTTAGGGTTAGGTTAGGATTAGGGTTAGTTTTAGGGTAAGTTTTAGGGTTAGGTTTAGGGTAAGGATAAGGTTTAGGGTTAGGTTTAGGGTTAGGGTAAGGGTAAGGGTAAGGGTTAGGGTTAGGGTTAGTGTTAGTGTTAGGGATAGGGTAAGGGTTAGGGTTAGGTGTAGTGTTAGGGCAAGGATTAGGGTTAGGGTTAGGGTGAGGTAAGGGTTAGGGTTCGGGTTAGGGTTGGCATTAAGGTTAGGGTTAGGGTTAGGGTTAGGTTTATTGTTAGGGTTAGGGTAAGGGTAAAGGTTAGGGTTAGGGTATGGGTTAGTTTTAGGGTTGGGGTTAAGTTTAGGGTTAGGGTTAGGGTAAGGGTAAAGATTAGGGTTAGGGTTAGTGTTAGCGTTAGGTTTACATTTATGGTTAGGGTTAGGGTTAGGGTTAGGGTAAGGATATGTGTTAGGGTTAGGGATAGGGTTAGGGTTTGGGTTAGAGTTAGGGTAAGGGTAAGTTTTAGGGTTAGGGTTAGGGTTAGGGTTAAGGTAAGGGTAAGGGTTAGCGCTAGGGTTGGGGTTAGGTTTAGAGTAAGTGTTAGGGTTAGGGTTAGGGTAAGGGTAAGGTTTAAGGTTGGGGTTAGGGTTAGGGTTAGGGTAAGGGTAAGGGTTAGGGTTAGGGTTAGGGTTAAGGATAGGTTTAGGGTTAGGGTAAGGGTAAGGGTAAGGGTTAGGTTTAGGGTTAAGTTTAGGATAAGGGTAAGGATTAGCGTTAGGTTTAGGGTTAGGCTTAGGAGTTACGGTTAGGGTTAGGGTTAGAGTTAGGGTTAGGGTGATTGTAAGGGTTAGGGTTAGATTTAGGGTAAGAGTAAGGGATAGGTTTACGGTTAGGGTTAGGTTTAGGGTTGGGGTTAAGTTTAGGGTTAGGGTAAGTGTAAGGGTTAGGATTGGGGTTAGGGTTAGCGTTAGGGTAAGGGTAAGGGTTAGGGTTAGGGTTAGGGTTAGGGGTAGGGTCAAGGTAAGGGTAAGGGTTAGGGTTAGGGTTAGGTTTAGGGTAATGGTTAGGTTAGGTTTAGGATAAGGGTAAGGTTTAGGGTCATGGTTAAGGTTAGGGTTAGGTTTCAGGTATGGGTTAAGGGTAAGGGTTAGGGTAAGGGTTAGTGTAAGGTTTAGGGTAAAGGTAAGTGTTAGGGTTAGGGTTAGGGTCAGGGTTAGGATAAGGGTAAGGGTTAGGGTTAGTGCAGGGTTAGGCTTATTGGTTAGGGTGAGGGTTAGAGTAGGGTAAGGATTAGGGTTAGGGTTAGGGTTAGTGTTAGGTTTAGGGTTAGGGTTAGGGAAAGGGTAAGGATTAGGGTTAGGGTTAGGGTTAAGGTTAGGGTGAGGCTTAGGGTTAGGGTTAGGTTTAAGGTTAGGGTTAAGGTAAGGGTAAGGGTTAGTGTTAGGGTTAGGGTAATGGTTTGGGTTAGGGTTAGGGTTACAGTTAGAGTTAGAGTTAGGTTTAGGCTTAGGGTAAGGGTAAGGTTTCGGGTTAGGGTTAGGGTTAGTGTTAGGTTAAGGGTTAGGGTTAGGGGTTAGGGTTAGGGTTAGGGTTAGTGTAAGGGTTAAGATTAAGGTTAGGGTTAGGGTAAGGGTAAATATTAGGGTTAGGGTTAGCGTAAGGTTATTGTTAGGGTTTGGGTTCGGGTTAGGGTAAGTGATAGGGTTAGGGTTAGGGTTAGGGTAAGTGTTAGGTTAAGGGTTAGGGTTAGGTTTAGGGTTGGGGTTAAGGTTAGGGTTAGGGTTAGGGTACGGGTAAGGGTTAGGGTTAGGGTTAGGGTTAGGGTTAGGGTTAGGTTTAGAGTTACGTTTTGGGTTAGGGTAAGGGTAAGGTTTAGAGTTAGGGTTAGGGCTAGGTTAAGGGTTAGGTTTAGTGGTTAGGGTTAGGATTAGGGTTAGTTTTATGGTAAGGGTTTGGGTTAGGGTTAGGGTAATGATAAGTGTTAGGGTTAGGGTTAGGGTTAGTGTTTTGGTAAGGGTAAGGGTTAGGGTTAGGGTTAGGGTTAGATTTAGCGTTCGGGGTTAGGATTAGGGTTAGGGTAAGGGTAATGATAAGTGTTAGGGTTAGGGTTAGGGTAAGGTTTAGGGTTAGGTTTAGGTTTAGGGTTAGGGTTAGGGTTAGGGTTAGGTTTAGAGTTACGTTTTGGATTAGGGTAAGGGTAAGGTTTAGAGTTAGGGTTAGGGTAAGTATAAGGGTTAGGGTTAAGTTTAGGGTTAGGGTTAAGTTTAGGGTTAGGGTTAGCGTAAAGGTAAGGGTTAAATTTAGGGTTAGGGTTAGGTGTAAGGTTAGGGTTAGGCTGTGGGTAAGGGTTAGGGTTAGGGTTAGGGTTAGGGTTAGCGTAAAGATAAGGGTTAAATTTAGGGTTAGGGTTAGCTTTAGGATTAGGGTTACGGTTAGTGTTAGGGTAAGGATAAGGGTTAGGGTTAGGTTTAGGGTTAGGGTTAGAGTTAGGGTTTGGTTTAAGTTTAGGGTTAGGGTGTGGGTAAGGGTAAGGGTTAGGGTTAGGTTTAGGGTTAAGGTTAGGGTTACGGTTAGGGTTAGGGTTAGGGTTAGTGTTAGGTTTAGGGTAAGGGCAAGGGTTAGGTTTAGGGTTAGGGTTAGGCTTAGGTTTAGGGTTAGGGTTACGGTTATGTTTAGGGTTAGGGATAGGTTTCGGGTTAGGGTTAGGGTAAGGGTAAGGGTCAAGTTTAGAGTTAGGGTTAGGGTAAGAGTAAGGGTTAGGGTTAGGTTTAGGGTTAGGGTTAGCGAAAAGGTAAGGGTCAAATTTAGGGTTAGGGTTAGGTTTAGGGTTAGGTTTAGGGTTAGTGTTAGGGTAAGTATAAGGGTTAGGGTTAAGTTTAGGGTTAGCGTTAGAGTTAGGGTTAGGTATAAGGTTAGGGATGGGGTGTGGGTAAGGGTAAGGGTTAGGGTTAGGGTTAGGGTTAGCGTAAAGGTAAGGTTAAATTTAGGGTTAGGGTTAGGTGTAAGGTTAGGGTTAGGCTGTGGGTAAGGGTAAGGGTTGGGGTTAGGGTTAGGGTTAGGGTTAGGGTAAGGATAAGGGTTAGGGTTAAATTTAGGGTTAGGGTTAGAGTTATGGTTTGGTTTAAGTTTAGGTTTAGGGTGTGGGTAAGGGTAAGGGTTAGGGTTAGGTTTAGGGTTAAGGTTAGGGTTACGGTTAGGGTTAGGGTTAGGGTTAGGGTTAGGTTTAGGGTAAGGGCAAGGGTTAGGTTTAGGGTTAGGGTTAGGCTTAGGGTTAGGGTTAGGGTTACGGTTATGTTTAGGGTTAGGGTTAGGTTTCGGGTTAGGGTTAGGGTAAGGGTAAGGGTTAAGGTTAGAGTTAGGGTTAGGGTAAGAGTAAGGGTTAGGGTTAGGTTTAGGGTTAGGGTTAGCGAAAAGGTAAGGGTCAAATTTAGGGTTAGGGTTAGGTTTAGGGTTAGGTTTAGGGTTAGTGTTAGGGTAAGTATAAGGGTTAGGGTTAAGTTTAGGGTTAGCGTTAGAGTTAGGGTTAGGTTTAAGGTTAGGGTTGGGGTGTGGGTAAGGGTAAGGGTTAGGGTTAGGGTTAGCGTAAAGGTAAGCATTAAATTTAGGGTTAGGGTTAGCTTTAGGGTTAGGGTTAGGGTTAGTGTTAGCGTGAGGATAAGGGTTAGGGTTAAGTTTAGGGTTAAGCTTAGAGTTAGGGTTTGGTTTAAGGTTAGGGTTAGGGTGTGGCTAAGGGTAATGGTTAGGGCTAGGTTTAGGGTTAAGGTTAGGGTTACCATTAGGGTTAGGGTTAGGGTTAGGGTTAGGGTAAGGGTATGTGTTAGGGTTAGGGTTAGGGTTAGGTTTAGGTTTAGGGTTAGCGTTACGGTAAGGGTAAAGTTTAGGGTTAGGGTTAGGGTTAGGTTAAGGGTTAGGGTTAGGTGTTAGGGTTAGGGTTATGGTTAGGGATAGGGTTAGGGTTAGGGTTAGGTTAGGGTTAGGGTTAGGGTTAGGGTAAGATATGTGTTAGGGTTAGGGTTAGGGTTAGGGTTAGGTTTAGGGTTAGCGTTAGGGTAAGGGTAAAGTTTAGGGTTAGGGTTAGGGTTAGGTTAAGGGTTAGGGTTAGGTGTTAGGGTTAGGGTTATGGTTAGGGATAGGGTTAGGGTTAGGGTTAGGTTAGGGTTAGGGTTAGGTTAGGGTTAGGGTTAGGTTTAGGTTTAGGGTTAGTGTTAGGGTAAGGATAAGGGTTAGGGTTAAGTTTAGGGTTAGGGTTAGAGTTAGGGTTAGGATTAAGGTTAGGGTTAGGGTGTGGGTAAGGGTAAGGGTTACGGTTAGGTTTAGGGTTAGGGTTAGGTTTAGGGTTAGGGTTAGGGTTAGCGTAAAGGTAAGGGTTAAATTTAGGGTTAGGGTTAGGTTAAGGGTAGGGTTAGGGTTAGTGTTAGGGGTAAGGATAAGGGTTAGGGTTAAGTTTAGGGTTAGGGTTAGAATTAGGGTTAGGTTTAAGGTTAGGGTTAGGGTGTGGGTAAGGGTAAGAGTTAGGGTTAGGTTTAGGGTTAAGGTTAGGGTTACGGTTAGGGTTAGGGTTAGGGTTAGGGTTAGGGTTAGGTTTAGGGTAAGGGCAAGGGTTAGGTTTAGGGTTAGGGTTAGGCTTAGGGTTAGGGTTAGGGTTACGGTTATGTTTAGGGTTAGGGTTAGGTTTCGGGTTAGGGTTAGGGTAAGGGTAAGGGTTAAGGTTAGAGTTAGGGTTAGGGTAAGAGTAAGGGTTACGGTTAGGTTTAGGGTTAGGGTTAGCGAAAAGGTAAGGGTCAAATTTAGGGTTAGGGTTAGGTTTACGGTTAGGTTTACGGTTAGTGTTAGGGTAAGTATAAGGGTTAGGGTTAAGTTTAGGGTTAGCGTTAGAGTTAGGGTTAGGTTTAAGGTTAGGGTTGGGGTGTGGGTAAGGGTAAGGGTTAGGGTTAGGGTTAGCGTAAAGGTAAGGGTTAAATTTAGGGTTAGGGTTAACTTTAGGGTTAGGGTTAGGGTTAGTGTTAGGGTGAGGATAAGGGTTAGGGTTAAGTTTAGGGTTAAGCTTAGAGTTAGGGTTTGGTTTAAGGTTAGGGTTAGGGTGTGGCTAAGGGTAATGGTTAGGGCTAGGTTTAGGGTTAAGGTTAGGGTTACCATTAGGGTTAGGGTTAGGGTTAAGGTTAGGGTAAGTGTATGTGTTAGGGTTAGGGTTAGGGTTAGTTTTAGGTTTAGGGTTAGTGTTAGGGTAAGGGTAAAGTTTAGGGTTAGGGTTAGGGTTAGGTTAAGGGTTAGGGTTAGGTGTTAGGGTTAGGGTTATGGTTAGGGATCGGGTTAGGGTTAGGGTTAGGTTAGGGTTAGGGTTAGGGTTAGGTTTAGGGTTAGGTTTAGGGTAAGGGGAAGGGTTAGGTTTAGGGTTAGGGTTAGTTTTAGGGTTAGGTTTAGGGTTAGGGTTAGAGTTAGGGTTAGGATTAAGGTTAGGTTTAGGGTGTGGGTAAGGGTAAGGGTTACGGTTAGGTTTAGGGTTAGGGTTAGGTTTAGGTTTAGGGTTAGGGTTAGCGTAAAGGTAAGGGTTAAATTTAGGGTTAGGGTTAGGTTAAGGGTAGGGTTATTGTTAGTGTTAGGGTAAGGATAAGGGTTAGGGTTAAGTTTAGGGTTAGGGTTAGAATTAGGGTTAGGTTTAAGGTTAGGGTTAGGGTGTGGGTAAGGGTAAGGGTTAGGGTTAGGTTTAGGGTTAATATTAGGGTTACGGTTAGGGTTAGGGTTAGGGTTAGGGTTAGGTTTAGGGTTAGATTTAGGGTTAGTGTTAGGGTAAGGATAAGGGTTAGGGTTAAGTTTAGGGTTAGGGTTAGCGTAAAGGTAAGGGTTAAATTTAGGGTTAGGGTTAGGTTAGGGTTAGGGTTAGGGTTAGGATAAGGGTAAGGGTGAATGTTAGGGTTAGGGTAGGCTAAGGGGTTAGGGTTAAGGTTAGGGTTAGGGTAGGGTAAGGGTTAGGGTTAGGGTTAGGGTTAGTGTTAGGTTTAGTGTTAGGTTTAGGGAAAAGGTAAGGATTAGGGTTATGGTTAAGGTTAAGGTTAGGGTTAGGCGTAGGGTTAGGGTTAGGTTTAGGGTTAGGGCAAGGGTAAGGGTAAGGGTTAGGGTTGAGGGTTAGGGTTAGGGTTATTATAAGGGTAAGGGTTCATGTTAGGGATAGGGTTAGGCTTAGGTGTTAGGGTTAGGGTTAGGGTTGGGTAAGGTTTAGGGTTAAGGTTAGGGTTAGGTTAACGGTTAGGGTTAGGTTTAGGGTTAGGATAAGAGTAAGGTTTAGGGTTAGGGTTAGGGTTAGGGTTAAGGTTAGGGTAAGGGTTAGGGTTAGGGTTATGGTGAGGGTAGAGTTTAGGGTAAGGGTAAGTGTCAGGGTTAGGTTTCCGGTTAGGATAAGGTTTACGGTTAGGGTTAGGGTTAGGGGTTAGTGTTATTGTTTGGGTTAGGGTTAGGTGTTAGGGTTAATGATAGGGTTAGGGTTAGGGTTAGGGTTATGGTAAGGGTTAGGGTTAGGGGTTAGGGTTAATGTTAGGGTTAGGTTTAGGGTTAGGGTTAGGGTTAGTGTAAGGTTAGGGTTAGGGTTAGGGTTAGGATTGGGGTTAGGTTTAGTTTTAGGGTTGGGTTAGGGTTAGGGTTAAGGGTTAAGGATAATTTTAGGGTTAGGGTAAGGGTAAGGGTTAGGGTTAGGTTTAGGTTTAGGGTTAGGATAAGGGTAAGAGTTAGCTTTAGGGTTAGAGTTTGGCTTAGGGGTTACAGTTAGGTTTAGGGTTAGGGTTAGTGTTATGGTTAGGGTAAGGATAAGGGTAAGGGTTAAGGTTAGGGTAAGGGTTAGGGTTAAGGTTAGGGTTAGGATGATGGTAAGCTAAGGGTTAGGGTTAGGATTAGCGTTTGGGTTAGGGTAAGGGTTAGGGTTACGGTTAGGGTTAGGTTTAGGTTTAGGGTTAGGGTAAGGGTTAGGGTTACGGTTAGGGTTAGGTTTAGGGTTTGGGTTAAGGTTAGGCTTAGGGTTAGGGTAAGGGTAAGGCTTAGGGTTAGGGGTAGGGTTAGCGTTAGGGTTATCGTTAGGGTAAGGGTAAGGGTTAGGGTTAGGTTTAGGGTTAAGGTACGGTTAAGGGTTAGGGTTAGGGTTAGGTTTAGGGTAAGGGTTAGGTTTAGGTTTAGGGTAAGGGTAAGGTTTAGGGTTAGGGTTAGGGTTAGGATAAAGGTAAGGGTTAGGGTGAGGGTTAGGGTTAAGGTTAGGTTTACTGTTAGGGTAAGGGTAAGGGTTAGGGTTAGGGTTAGGGTAATGGTTAGGGTTAGCGTTAGGGTTAGGGTATGGTTTAGGGTAAGGGTAAGTGTAAGGGTTAGGGTTAGAGTTAGGGTTAGTATAAGGGTAAGAGTTAATGTTATGGTTAGAGTTAGGCTAAGTTGTTAGGGTTAGGGTTAGGATTAGGGTAGTTTAAGGGTTAGGGTTAGGGTTAGGATTAGGGTAGTTTAAGGGTTAGGGTTAGCGTTAGGGTTAGGGTAAGGGTTAGTATTAGTTTTAGTGTTAGGGTTAGGGAAAGGGTAAGGATTAGTGTTATGTTTAGGGTTAAATTTAGGGTTAGGTTTAGGGTTAGGGTTAGGTTTAGGGTTAGGGCTAGGGTAAGTGTAAGGGTTAGGGTTAGTGTTAGGTTTAGGGTTAGGGTTAGGATTAGGGTAAGGTTTAATGTAAGGTTTAGTGTTAGGCTTAGGGGTTAGGTTAGGGTTAGTGTTAGGGTAGGGTAAGGGTTAGTGTTAGGGTTAGGGTTAGAGTTAGGTTTAGGGTTAGGGTTAGGGTTAGGGGTAGGGTAAGGTTAAGGGTTAGGGTTAGGGTTAGGGTCAGGGTAAGGGTAAGGGTAAGGGTTTGGGTTAGAGTTATGTTTAGGGTCAGTGTTCTGGTTACTGTTAGAGTTAGGGTAAGGGTTAGGGTTAGGTTTAGGGTTAGGGTTAAGGTAAGTGTTCTGGTTAGGGTTAGAGTAAGGGTAAAGGTTAGGGTTAGGGTTAGGGTTATGGTTTAGGGTTAGAGTTAGGGTTATGGTTAGGGTTAGGTTTAGGGTTAGGTTTAGGGTAAGGACAAGGTTTAGGTTTAGGGTTAGGGTTAGGTTTACGGTTACGGTTAGGTTTAGGGTTAGGGTAAGTGTAAGGGTTAGGGTTAGAGTTAGGGTTAGGGTAAGGGTAAGGGTTAGGGTTAGGTTTAGGGTTAGGGTTAGTGTAAGGGTAAGGTTTAGATTTAGGGGTAGGGTTAGGGTTAGGGTAAGGGTAAGGGTTAGGCTTAGGGTTAGGTTTAGGTTTAAGGTTAGGTTAGGGTAAGGGTGAGGGTTAGGGTAAGGGTTAGGGTTAAGGTTAGGGTTAGGGTTATGGTTAGGTTTTGGGCAAGGGTAAGGGTTAGGGTTAGGTTTAGGGTTAGGTTTAGCGTAAAGGTAAGGGTTAAATTTAGGGTTAGGGTTAGGTTTAGGGTTAGGGTTAGGGTTAGTGTTAGGGTAAGGATAAGGGTTAGGGTTATGGTGAGGGTAGAGGTTAGGGTAAGGGTAAGTGTCAGGGTTAGGGTTCGGGTTAGGATAAGGTTTAGGGTTAGGTTTAGGGGTTAGTGTTATTGTTAGGGGTAGAGTTAGGGGTTAGGGTTAGTGTTAGGGTTAGGTTTAGGGTTAGGGTTTTGGTAAGGGATAGGGTTAGGGGTTAGGGTTAGGGTTAGGGTTAGGGTTAGGGTGAGGATAAGGGTTAGGGTTAGGGTTAGCGTTAGGGTAAGGGTTAGGGTTAGGGTTAGGTTTAGTTATAGGGTTGGGGTTAAGTTTAGGTTTAGGGTTAGGGTGAGGGTAAAGGTTAGGATTTGTGTTAGGGTAAGTGTTAGGGTTAGGGTTAGTGTTGGGGTTAAGGTTAGGGTTAGGGTAAGTGTTAGGGTTAGGCTTAGGGTTAGGGTTAGGGTTAGGGTAAGGGTGAGGGTTAGGGTAAGGGTTAGGGTTAAGGTTAGTGTTAGGGTTAGGGTTAGGGTTAGGGTAAGCGTAAGGGTTAGGTTTATGGTTAGGTTTAGCGTAAAGGTATGGGTTAAATTTAGGGTTAGGGTTATGTTTAGGGTTAGGGTTAGGGTTAGTGTTAGGGTAAGGATAAGGTTTAGGGTTAAGTTTAGGTTTACGGTTAGAGTTAGGGTTAGGTTTAAGTTTAGGGTTAGTGTGTGGGTAAGGGTAAGGGTTAGTGTTAGGTTTAGGGTTAGGGTTAGGGTTATGTTTAGGGTTAGGGTTAGGGTTACGGTTAGGGTTAGGGTTATGGTGAGGGTAGAGATTAGGGTAAGGTTGAGTGTCAGGGTTAGGGTTCGGGTTAGGATAAAGTTTAGGGTCAGGGTTAGGGTTAGGGGCTAGTGTTATTGTTAGGGTTAGCATTAGGGGTTAGGGTTAGTGTTAGGGTTAGGGTTAGGGTTAGGGTTATGGTAAGGGTTAGGGTTAGGGGTTAGGGTTA
The DNA here is from genome assembly GCF_031878675.1 of Megascapheus bottae. NCBI lineage: Eukaryota > Metazoa > Chordata > Mammalia > Rodentia > Geomyidae > Megascapheus > Megascapheus bottae. Next base: position 1,571,368 of record NW_028327804.1, on the reverse strand, counting down.
GTGTTAGGGTTAGGTTAAGTGTTAGGTTTATGGTTATGGATAGGGTTAGGGTTAGGGTAAGGGTTAGTTGTAGGGTTAGGTTTAGTTTTAGGGTTGGGGTTAAGGTTAGGTTTAGGGTTAGGGTAACGGTAAAGGTTAGGGTTAGCGTTAGGGTAAGTGTTAAGGTTAGGGTTAGTGTTGGGGTTAAGGTTAGGGTTAGGGTAATTGTTAGGGTTAGGGTTAGGGTTAGTGTTAGTGTAAGGGTAAGGGTTAGACTTAGGGATAGGTTTAGGTTTAGGGTTAGGTTAAGGGAAGTGTTAGGGTTAGGTTTAGGGTTAGGCTTGGGTTAGGGAAAGGGTAAGTGTTAGAGTTAGGGTAAGTGTTAGGGTTAGGGTTAGGCTTAGGTTAGGGTTAGAGTTAGGGTTAGGGTTAGGTTTAGGTTTTGGTTTAGGGTAAGGGCAAGGTTTAGGTTTAGTGTTAGGTTTAGGTTTAGGGTTAGGTTTAGGGTAATTGCAAGGGTTAGGTTTAGGGTTAGGGTTAGGTTTAGGGTTAGAGTTAGAGTTAGGGTTAGGTTTAGGGTTTGGGTTAGGTTTAGGGTTTGGGTTAGGGTAAGGGTAAGGGTTAGGGTTAGAGTTAGGGTTAGGGTAAGGGTAAGGGTTAGGGTTAGGTTTAGGGTTAGCGTTAGAGTTAGGGTTAGGTTTAAGGTTAGGGCTAGGGTGTGGGTAACGGTAAGGGTTAGGGTTAGGGTTAGAGTTAGGGTTAGCGTAAAGGTAAGGGTTAAATTTAGGGTTAGGGTTAGCTTTAGGTTTAGGGTTAGGGTTAGTGTTAGGGTAAGGATAAGGGTTAGGGTTAAGTTTAGGATTAGGGTTAGAGTTAGGGTTTGGTTTAAGGTTAGGTTTAGGGTGTAGGTAAGGGTAAGGGTTAGGGTTAGGTTTAGGGTTAAGGTTAGGGTTAGGGTTAGGGTTAGGGTTAGTGTTAGGGTAAGGTTAAGGGTTAGGGTTAGGTTTAGGGTTAGGGTTAGGGTTAGGGTAAGGGTAAGTGTTAGGGTTAGTGTTAGGTTTAGGTTTAGGGTTATGGTAAGGGTTAGATTTAGGGTAAGGGTTAGGGTTAAGTTTAGGGTTAGGGTTAGGGTTAGGGTTAGGGTAAGGGTAAGGGTTAGGGTTAGGTTTAGGTTAGGGTTAGCGTAAAGGTTAGATTTAAATTTAGGTTTAGGGTTAGGTTTAGGGTTAGGGTTAGGGTTAAGGTTAGGATAAGGGTAAGGGTTAGGGTGAGGGTTATGGATAAGGTTAGGTTTAGTGTTAGGGTAAGGGTAAGTGTTAGGGTTAGGGTTCGGGTAATGGTTAGGGTTAGCGTTAGGCTAAGGGGTTAGGGTTAGTTTTAGGGTTAGGGTAGGTTAAGGGTTAGGGTTTGGGTTAGTGTTAGGTTTAGTGTTAGGGTTAGGGAAAGGGTATGGAATAGGGTTAGGGTTAGAAATAAGGTTACGGTTAGGCTTAGGGTTAGGGTTAGGTTTAGGGTTAGGGCTAGGGTAACGGTAAGGATTAGGGTTACGGTTAGGGTTAGGGTTAGGATAAGGGTAAGGGTTAATGTTAGGGTTAGGGTTAGGGTTACAGTTAGGTTTAGGGTTAGGGGAAGGGTAAGGGTTAGGGTTGGGGTTAGGGTTAGGTTAAGGGTTAGGGTTTGGGTTAGGGTTGGGTTTAGTGTAAGGGTTAGGTTTAGGATTAGGGTTAGGGTAAGGGTTAGGGTTAGAGTTAGGGTTAGGGTAAGGGTAAGGGTTAGGGCTAGGGATAGGGTTAGGGTAAGTGTTCTGGTTAGGATTAGGGTTAGGTTAAAGGTTAGGGTTAGGGGTTAGGTGTAGGGTTAGGGTTAGGGTTAGTGTAAGGGTTAGGGTTAGAGTTAGGTTAAGGGTAAAGGTTAGGGTTAGGGTTAGGTTTGTGGGTTAGGGTTAGGGTTCGGTTTAGGGTTAGGTTTAGGGTAAGGGCAAGGGTTAGGTTTAGGGTTAGGGTTAGGTTTAGGGTTAGGGTTAGGTTTAGGCTTAGGTTTATGGTAAGGGTAAGGGTTAGGGTTAGAGTTAGGGTTAGGGTAAGGGTAAGGGTTAGGGTTTGGTTTAGGGTTAAGTTTAGTGTAGGGTAAGGGTTAGATTTAGGGTTAGGGTTAGTGTTAGGATAAGGGTAAGGATTAGGGTTAGGGTTAGGTTTAGCGTTAGGGTTCGGGTAACGGTTAGGGTTAGGGTAAGGGTTAGGGTTAAGTTTAGGGTTAAGATTACGGTTCGGGTTACGGTAAGGGTTAGGGTTAGGATTAGGGTTAGGGTTAGGTTTAGGATAAGGGTAAGGCTTAATGTTAGGGTTAGGGTTAGGGTTACAGTTAGGTTTAGGGTTAGGGGAAGGGTAAGGGTTCGGGTTGGGGTTAAGGTTAGGTTAAGGGTTAGGGTTAAGGTTAGGCTTGGGTTTAGTGTAAGGGTTAGGGTTAGGATTAGGGTAAGGGTTAGGGTTAGGGTTAGTGTAAGGGTTAGGTTTAGGGTTAGGGTTAAGGTTAGGCTAAGGGTAAGGGTTAGGGCTAGGGTTAGGGTTAGGTTAAGTGTTCAGGGTAGGGTTAGGGTTAGGTTAAAGTTTAGGGTTAGGGGTTAGGTTTAGGGTTAGGGTTAGGGTTAGTGTAAGGGTTAGGGTTAGGTTAGGGTAAGGGTAAAGGTTAGGGTTTATGGGTTAGGGTTAGGGTTAGGTTTAGGGTTAGGTTTCGGGTAAGGGCAAGGGTTAGGTTTAGGGTTAGGGTTAGGTTTAGGGTTAGGGTTAGGTTTAGGCTTAGGGTTAGGGTAAGGGTAAGGGTTAGGGTTAGAGTTAGGGTTAGGGTAAGGATAAGGGTTAGGGTTTGGTTTAGGGTTAAGGTTAGTGTAAGGGTAAGGGTTAGATTTAGGGTTAGGGTTAGTTTTAGGATAAGGGTAAGGGTTAGGGTTAGGGTTAGGTTTAGAGTTAGGGTTCGGGTAACGGTTAGGGTTAGGGTAAGGGTTAGGGTTAAGTTTAGGGTTAAGATTACGGTTCGGGTTACGGTAAGGGTAAGGTTAGGGTTAGGTTTACGGTTAGGGTTAGCGTAAAGGTAAGGGTTAAATTTAGGGTTTGGGTTAGGTTTAGGGTTAGGGTTAGAGTTAGGGTTAGGTTTAAGGTTAGGGTTAGGGTGTGGGTAAGGGTAAGGGTTAGGGTTAGGTTTAGGGTTAGGGTTAGGGTTAAGTTTATTGTTAGGGTTACAGTTAGGGTTTGGTTTAAGGTTAGGGTTAGGTTGTGGGTAAGGGTAAGGGTTAGGGTTAGGTTTAGGGTTAAGGTTAGGGTTACGGTTAGGGTTAGGGTTAGGGTTAGGGTTAGGGTAAGGGTATGTGTTAGGGTAAGTATAAGGGTTAGGATTAGGTTTAGGGTTAGGGTTAGCATTAGGGTAAGGGTAAAGGTTAGGTTTAGGGTTAGGGTTGGGTTAAGGGTTAGGGTTAGGTGTTAGGGTTAGGGTTAGCATTAGGGTTAGGGTTAGGTTAGTGTTAGTGTTAGGGTTAGGGTTAGGTTTAGGGTTAGGTTTAGGGTAAGGGCAAGTGTTAGGTTTAGGTTTAGGGTTAGGTTTCGGGTTAGAGTTAGAGTTAGGGTTAGGTTTAGGTTTTGAGTTAAGTTTAGGGTTAGGGTTAGGGTAAGGGTAAGGGTTAGGGTTAGAGTTAGGGTTCAGGTAAGGGTAAGGGTTAGGGTTAGGTTTAGGGTTAGTGTTAGTGTAAAGGTAAGGGTTAGATTTAGGGTTAGGGTTAGGGTTAGGGTAAGGGTAAGTGTTAGGGTTAGGGTTAGGGTTAGGTTTATGGTTAGGGTTATGGTAAGGGTTAGATTTAGGGTAAGGGTTAGGGTTAAGTTTAGGGTTAGGGTTAGGGTTAGAGTTAGGGTAAGGGTAAGGGTTAGGGTTAGGTTTAGGGTCAGCGTAAAGGTAAGGGTTAAGTTAGGGTTAGGGTTAGGTTTAGGGTTAGGGTTAGGTTTAGGGTTAGGATAAGGGTAAGGGTTAGGGTGAGGGTTAGGGTTAAGGTTAGGTTTAGTGTTAGGGTAAGGGTAAGGGTTAGGGTTAGGGTTAGGTTAATGGTTAGGGTTAGCGTTAGGGTTAGGGTAGGGTTTAGGGTAAGGGTAAGTGTAAGGGTTAGGGTTAGGGTTAGGGTTAGGATAAGGGTAAGGGTTAATGTAGGGTTAGCGTTAGGCTAAGGGTTTAGGGTTAGTTTTAGGGTTCGGGTAGGGTAAGGGTTAGGGTTAGGGTTAGGGTTAGTGTTAGATTTAGTGTTAGGGATAGGGAAAGGGTATGGAATAGGGTTAGGATTAGGATTAAGGTTACGGTCAGGCTTAGGGTTAGGGTTAGTTGTTAGGGTTAGGTTTAGTGTTAGGATAAGGGTAAGGGTTAATGCTAGGTTTAGGGTTAGGCTTAGGGGTTAGTTTTAGGGTTATGGTTAGGGTAGGGTAGGGTAAGGGTTAATGTTAGGGTTAGGGTTAGGGTTACAGTTAGGTTTACGTTTAGGGTAAGGGTAAGGGTTAGGGTTAGGGTTAGGGTTAGGGTTGGGTTTAGTGTAAGGGTTAGGGTTAGGATTAGGGTAAGGGTTAGGGTTAGGGTAAGGGTTAGGGTTAGGGTTAGGCTAAGGGTAAGGGTTAGGGCTAGGGTTAGGGTTAGGGTAAGTGGTATGGTTAGGGATAGGGTTAGGGTTACTGTTAGGGTAAGGGTAAAGGTTAGGGTTAGGGTTAGGGTTAGGTGTTAGGGTTAGGGTTAGGGTGAGGTTTAATGTTAGGGTTAGTGTAAGGGCAAGTGGTAGGGTGAGGGTTAGGGTTAGGTTTACGGTTAGGGTTAGGGTTAGGTTTAGGTTTAGTGTTAGGGTAGGGTAAGACTTAGGGTTAGGTTTAGTGTAAGGGTAAGGGTTAGGGTTAGGGTTAGGGTTAAGGTTAGGGTTAGGGTTAGGGTAAGGGTTAGGTTTAGGGTTAGGGTAAGGGTTAGGGTTAGGGTTAGGTTTAGGGTTGGAGTTAGGGTTAGGGTAACGGTAAGGGTTAGGGTAAGGGTTAGTGTTAAGGTTAGGGTTAAGATTATGGTTCGGGTTAGGGTAAGGGTAAGGGTTAGAGTTAGGTTTAGGGTTAGGGTTAGGATAAGGATAAGGGTTAGGGTTAAGTTTAGGGTTAGGGTTAGATTTAGGGTTAGGTTTACGGTTAGGGTTAGGGTGTGGGTAAGGGTAAGGGTTAGGGTTAGGTTTAGGTTTAGTTTTAGGTTTACAGTTAGGGTTAGGGTTAGGGTTAGGATAAGGGTATGTGTTAGGGTTAGGGTTAGGGTTAGGTTTAGGGTTAGGGTTAGCGTTAGGGTAAGGGTAAGGGTTAGGTTTAGGTTAAGGGTTAGGTTTAGGTGTTAGGGTTAGGGTTAGGGTTATGTTTAGGGTTAGGGTAGGGTTAGGTTTAGGTTTAGGGTTAGAATAAGGGTAAGGTTTAAGGTTAGGTTAGGGTTAGGTTAAGGGTAAGGGTTAGGGTTAGGGAAAGTGTAAGGGTTACTGTTAAGGTTAGGGTTGGGGTTAGGTTTAGGGTTACGGTAAGGGTAAGTGTTAGGGTTAGGTTTAGCCTTATGGTTAGGAAAAGGGTTAGGGTTAGTGTTAGGTTAGGGTTAGGGTAAGGGTTGGGGTTAGGCTTAGGGTAAGGGTTAGGGGTATGGTTAGAGTTAGTTTAAGGGTTAGGGTTAGGGTTAGGGTTAGGGTTAGGGTGAGGTTTAGGTTTAAGGTGAGGGTAAGGGTAAAGGTTAGTTTTAGGGTTAGTGCTAGTGTTAGTGTAAGTTTAAGGGTTAGGGTTGGGGTTAGGGTTAGGGTAAGGGTTAGTTTTAGAGTTAGGGTTAGGGTTAGGTAAGGGTAAGGGTTAGGGTTAGGATTAGGGTTAGGGTTAGGGTAAGGTTAGATTTAGGGTTATGGTTAGGTTTAGGCTTAGGGTTAAGGTAAGGGTAAGGGTTAGGGTTAGGGTTAGGGTTAGGTTTACTGTTGGGGTTAAGATTAGGGTTAGGGTAAGTTTAAGGTTTAGTTTAGGGTTAGGGTTAAGTTAAGGGTAAGTGTTAGGGTTAGGGTTAGGGTTAGGTTTAGGGTAAGGGTTAGGGTTAGGGTCGGGTTAGGGTAGGGGTTAGGGTAAGGGTAAGTGTTAGGGTTAGGTTTAGGGTAAGGGTTAGGGTTAGGGTCGGGTTAGGGTAGGGGTTAGGGTAAGGGTTAGTTTTAGGGTTAGGGTTAGTGTTAGTGTAAGTTTAATGGTTAGGGTTTGGGTTAGGGTTAGGGTAAGGGTAAGTGTTAGGGTTAGGGTTAGTGTTAGGTTTAGTGTTAGGATTAGGGTAAGGGCGAGGGTTAGGGTTAGGGTTAAGATTAGGGTTAGGTTTAGGGCTAGGATTAGGTTTAGGGTAAGGGTTAGGGTAGGGGTAAAGGTTAGGGTTAGGGTTAGGGTAAGGGTTAAGGTAAGGGTTAGGGTTAGGGTAGGGGTTAGGGTAAGGGTAAGTGTTAGGGTTCGGGTTAGGGATAGGATAAGGGTAAATGTTAGAGTTAGGGTTAGGGTAAGGGTTAGGGTTAGGCTTTGGGTTAGGGTTAGGGAAAGTGTAAGGGTTAAGTTTAGAGTTAGGGTTAGAGTTAGGGAAAGGATTATGGTTAGGGTTAGGGTTAGGGTAAGTGTTAGGTTTAGGGTTAGGTTTAGCATTAAGGTTAGGGTTAGGGTTATTTTTAGGGTAAGGTTTAGCGTTAGGGTTAGGTTAAGGGTAAGGGTTGGGGTTAGGGTTAGTGATAGGTTTAGAGTAAAGGTAAGATTTAGGGTTAGGGTTAGCGTTAGGGTTAGGGTTAGGGTTAGGGTTAGGTTTAGGATTAGGGTAAGAATAAGGGTTACGGCTAGGTTTAGGGTTACGGTTAAGGTAGGGGTAAGGGTTTGGGTTAGGGTTAGCGTTAAGGTTAGGATCAGGTTTAGGGTTAGGGTTAGGGTAAGGGTTAGGTTTAGGGTTAGGTAAGGGTTAGGGTTAGGGTTAGGGTTAGGGTAGTTGTTAGGGTAAGGTTAAGTGTTAGGGTTAGGGTTAGGGATAGAATAAGGGTGATGGTTAGGGTTAGGGTTAGAGTAAGTGATAGGGTTAGTGTTTGTTTAGGGTTAGGTAAAGGGTAAGGGTTAAGGTTAGCGTTAGGGTTAGGGTTAGGGTAAGGATTAGAGTTAGGGTTAGGTTTAGGGTTATGGTTGGGTTTAGGATTAGGGTTAGTGTTAAGGTTAGGGTTGGTTGGGGTTAGGTTTAGGGTTAGGGTTAAGGTTAGGGTAAGGTTAAGTGTTAGGGTTAAAATTAGGGTTAGGGTTAGGGTAAGGGTTTGGATTAGGGTTAGGGTTAGGTTTAGGTTTAAGGTGAGGGTAAGGGTAAGGGTTAGGTTTAGGGTTAGGGTTAGGGTTAGCGTAAGGGTAAGGGTTAGGGTTAGGGTTAGGGTTAGGGTAAGGGTTAGGGTTAGCGTAAGGGTAAGGGTTAGGGTTAGGGTTAGGGTTAGGGTAAGGGATAGTTTTAGGGTTAGGGTTAGGGTTAGAGTTAGGGTTAGGGTTAGTGTAAGGCTAGGGGTGGGGTTAGTGTTAGCGTCAGGGTTAGGGTAAGGGTTAGGGTTAGGGTTAGGCTTATGGTTAAGATAAGGGTTAGGGTTAGTGTTAGGTTTAGGGTTAGGGTAAGGGTTAGGGTTAGGGTTAGGGTAAGGGTTAGGGGTATGGTTAGAGTTAGTTTAAGGGTTAGGGTTAGAGTAATTGTTACTGTTAGGTTTAGGGTTAGGTTTAGGGTTAGGTAAGGGTACGGGTTAGGGTTATGATTAGGGTTAGGTTTAGGGTTATAGTTAGGGTAAGGGCAAGGGTTAGGTTTAGGGTTAGGGTTAAGTTCAGGGTTAGGGTTAGGGTTAGGGTTAGGTTTAGGGTTGGGGTCAGGGTAATGGTAAGGGTTAGGTTTAGGGTTAGGGTTAGGATTATGGCTAGGTTCAGGGTAAGGTTTAGGGTTAGGGTTAGCGTTAGATTTAGGTTTAGGGTTAGGGTAAGTGTAAGGGTTAGGGTTAGGGTTAGGTATAGGGTAAGGGTAATATTTAGTGTTAGGGTTAGGGTTAGGGTTAGGGTAAGGGTAAGGGCTAGGGTTAGGGTGAGGGTTAGGGTTAGGGTTAGGGTTAGGGTTAGTTTTAGGGTTAGGGTAAGGAAAAGGGTTAGGGTTAGGTTCAGGGTTAGGGTAAGGGTTAGGGTTAGTGTTAGTGTTAGGGTAGGGTTTAGGATAAGGGTAAGTGTTAGGGTCAGGGATAGGGTTAGGATAAGGGTAAGGGTTAGGGTTAGGGTTAGGGTTAGGGCTAGGGGTTAGGGTTAGGGTTAGGGTTAGGGGTTAGGGTTAGTGTTAGGGTTAGGGTTAGGGTTAGGGTAAGGGTTAGGGTTAGGATTTAGGGTTAGTGTTAGGGTTAGGTTTAGGGTTAGGGTTAGGGTAAGTGTAAGGGTTAGAGGCAGGATAAGTGTTAGGGTTAGGGTTAGGGTAAAGGTTAGGGTTAGTGTTAGGGTTAGGGTTAGGGTAAGTGTTAGGGTTAGGGTTAGCGTTTGGGTTACTGTAAGGGTTAGGGTTAGGGTTAGGTTAAGGGTAAGGGTTACGGTTAGGGCTAGGGTTAGCTTTAGGGTTAGGGTTAGGGTAATGGCAAGGGTAAGGGTTAGGGTTAAGATTATGGTTAGGGTTAGGTTTAGGGTTAGGGTTTGGGTTAGGGTTAGGGTTAGGGTAAAGGTTAGTTTTAGGTTTAGGGTTAGGGTAATGGCAAGAGTTAGGTTTTTGGTTAGGGTTAGGTTTAGGGTTAGGGTTAGGGTTAGAGTTAGGGAAAGGATAAGGGTTAGGGTTAAGGTTAGGTTTAGGGTTAGGGTTAGGGTTAAAGTTAGGGTTAGGGTTAGGGTAATGGTAAGGTTTAGGGTTAGGGTTAGGGTAAGGTTAAGGGTTAGTGTTAAGGTTAGGGATAGGGTTAGGTTGAGGGTTAGGTTTAGGGTTAGGGTAAGGGAAAGGGTTAGGGTTAAAATTAGGGTGAGTGTTAGGGTAAGGGTTAGGATTAGGGTTAGGATTAGGTTTGGGATTAGGGTTAGGGTAAGGGTAAGGGTAAGGTTTACGTTTAGGGTTAGGGTAAGGGTAAGGGGTAGGGTTAGGTTTAGTGTTAGGGTAAAGGTTAGTTTTAGGGTTAGCTTTAGGGTTAGAGTTAGGGTTAGGGTTAGTGTAAGGGTAGGGCTTAGGGTTAGGGTTAGTGTTAGGGTAAGGGTTAGGGTTAGGGTTAGGGTTAGTGTAAGGGTAGAGCTTAGGGTTAGGGTTAGGGTTAGGGTAAGGGTTAGGGTTATGGTTATGGTAAGGGTTAGGGTTAGTGTTATGGTTAGGGTAATGGTAAGGGTTAGGGTTTGGGTTAGGATTAGAGTAAGGGTAAGGGTTAGGTCAGGGTTAGGATTAGGGGTTAGGGTTAGAGTTATTTTTAGGGTTAGGTTTAGCATTAGGGTTAGGGTAAGGGTATGGTTTATTCTTAGGTTTAGGGTTAGGTTTAGGGTATGTGGGTAGAGTTTTAGCGTTAGTGTTAGTGTTAGGGTTAGGGTAAGGTTAAGGGTTAGGGTTAGGGTTAGGGTTAGGTTTAGTGTTAGGGTAAGGGTAAGGGTTAGGGTTAGAGTTAGGGAAAGGGTTAGGGTTACTGTTAGGATTAGGGTAGGGGTTAGGTTTAGGGTAAGTGTTAGGGTCAGGGATAGGGTTAGGATAAGGGTAAGGGTTAGGGTTAGGGTTAGGATTAGGGGTTAGGGTTTGGGTTAGGTTTAGGTTTAGGGGTTAGGGTTAGTGTTAGGGTTATGGTTAGGGTTAGGGTTAGGGTAAGGGTTAGGGTTAGGAGTTGGGTTAGTGTTAGGGGTAGGTTTAGGGTTAGGGTTAGAGTAAGGGTTAGTGTTAAGGTTAGGGTTAGGATTAGGTTTGGGGTTAGGTGTAGGGTTAGGGTAAGCGTTAGGTTTAGGGTTAAAATTGGGGTTAGTGTTAGGGTAAGGGTTAGGATTAGTGTTAGTTTTAGGTTTAGGGTTAGGGTTAGGGTAAGGGTAAGGGTTAGGTTTACGGTTAGGGTAAGGGTGACGATTAGGGTTAGGGTTAGGGTTAGGGTAAGTGTAAGTTTTAGGGTTAGGTTTAGTTTTAGGGTTAGGGTTAGGGTTAGAGTTAGGGTTAGGGTTAGGGTTAGGGTTAGGTTTAGGTTTAGGGTTAGTGTTAGGGTTAGGTTTGGGTAAGGGGTAGGGTTAGGGTTAGGGTAAGTGTTAGAGTTAGGGGTTAGGGTTAGGGTAAGGTTTACGGTTAGGGTTAGGGTTAGGGTTAGGTTTAGGGTAAGGGTTAGGATTAGGGTTAGGTTTAGGGTTAGGTTAAGGGTTAGGGTTAGGGGTAGGTTTAGGTTTGGAGTTAAGGTTAGGGTTATGGTTAGGGTAAGGTTAAATGTTAGGGTTAGGTTTAGGGTTAGGGTAAGGTTAGTGTTAGGGTTAGGGTTAGGGTTAGTGTTAGGATTAGGGTTAGGTTAGGGTAAGGGTTAGGGTTAGGGTTAGGGTTAGGGTTATGGTTAGGGTAAGGGTAAGGGTTACGTTTAGGGTTAGGGTTAGGGTTAGTGTAAGCGTAGGTGTTAATGTTAAGGTTAGGATTAGGGTTAGTGTTACAGTAAGGGTAAGGGTTAGGGTTAGGGTTAGGGTTAAGGTAAGGGTAAGGGTTAGGGTTAGGGTTAGAGTTAGGTTTAGGATTAGGGTAAGGATAAGGGTTAGGGTTAGGGTTATGGTTTTGGTAAGTGTTAGGGTTATCGTTAGCGTAGGGTTTAGGGTAAGGGTTAGGGTTAGGGTTAGCTTTAGCATTAAGGTTAGGGTTAGGGTTAGTGTTAGGGTTAGGGTAAGGGTTAGGGTTAGGGTTAGGGTAGGGGTTAGGGTAAGGGTAAGTCTTAGGTTTAGGGTTAGGGTTAGAATAAGGGTAAGGGTTAGGGTTAGGGTTTGGGTTCGGTGTTAGTGTTAGGGTTAGGGTTAGGTGTAGGGGTAGGGGTTAGGGTTAGGGTTAGGGTAGTGTTAGTGTTAGGGGTTAGGGTTAGTGTTAGGAATCGGTTAAGGGTTAGGGTTAGGGTTAAGATAAGGGTTAGGGTTAGGGTTAGGGTTAGGGTTAGGGTAAGGGTTAGGGTTTGGGTTAGGGTTAGGTTAATGTTAGATTTAGGGTTAGGGTAGGGGTTAGGGTAAGGGTAATTGTTAGTGTTAGGGTTAGGTTTAGAATAAGGGTAAGGGTTAGGGTTATGTATAGGGTTAGGGTTAGGCTATAGGGTTAGGGTTAGGGTTAGGATTAGGGATAGGGTTTAGGGTTAGGGTTAGGGTTAGGGTTAGGGTTAGGGTTAGCGTTACTGTTAGGGATGGGTTAATGGTTAGGGTTAGGTTTAGGGTTAGGGTTAGGGTTAGGAGAAGTGTTAGGGTTAGGGTTAGGGTAAGGGCTAGGGTTTACAGTTAGGGTTAATGTTAGGGTTAGGTTTAGGGTGAGGGTACGAGTAAGGGTAAGGGTTAGTGTTAAGGTTAGGGTTAGGATTAGGTTTAAGGTTAGGGTTAGGGTAAGGGTAAGGGTAAGGTTTAGGTTTAGGGTTAAAATTACGGTTAATTTTAGGGTAAGGGTTAGGATTAATGTTAGGGTTAGGTTTAGGGCTAGTGTTAGGGTAAGGGTAGGGTTAGGTTTAGGGTTAGGGTTAGGCTTAGGGTAAGGGTACGGGTTAGGGTTAGGGTTAGGGTAAGGGTTAGTTTTAGTTTTAGGGTTAGGGTTAGTTTTAGGGTTAGGGTTAGGGTTAGTGTAAGGGTAGGGATTAGGGTTAGTGTTAGGGTTAGGGTTAGGTTTAGGGTTAGAGTAAGGGTAAGGGTTATGGTTAGGGTTAGGGTAATGGTTTGGGTAAGGGTTAGGGTTAGTGTTATTGTTAGGTTTGGATAAGGGTTAGGGTTAGGGTTGGGTTTAGGCTTAGAGTAAGGGTAAGGGTTAGGGTTAGGGTTAGGGTTAGGATTAGGTTTGGCGTTAGGGTTAGGGTAAGAGTAAGGTTTACGTTTAGGGTTAGGGTAAGGGTAAGGGGTAGGGTTAGGTTTAGTGTAAGGGTAAAGGTTAGTTTTAGGGTTAGCTTTAGGGTTAGAGTTAGGGTTAGGGTTAGTGTAAGGGTAGGGCTTAGGGTTAGGGTTAGTGTTAGGGTAAGGGTTAGGGTTAGGGTTAGGGTTAGTGTAAGGGTAGGGCTTAGGGTTAGGGTTAGGGTTAGGGTAAGGGTTAGGGTTATGGTTATGGTAAGGGTTAGGGTTAGTGTTAGGGTTAGGGTAATGGTAAGGGTTAGGGTTTGGGTTAGGATTAGAGTAAGGGTAAGGGTTAGGTCAGGGTTAGGATTAGGGGTTAGGGTTAGAGTTATTTTTAGGGTTAGGTTTAGCATTAGGGTTAGGGTAAGGGTATGGTTTATTCTTAGGTTTAGGGTTAGGTTTAGGGTATGGGTAAGTTTTAGCGTTAGTGTTAGTGTTAGGGTTAGGGTAAGGTTAAGGGTTAGGGTTAGGGTTAGGGTTAGGTTTAGTGTTAGGGTAAGGGTAAGGGTTAGGGTTAGAGTTAGGGTAAGGGTTAGGGTTACTGTTAGGATTAGGGTAGGGGTTAGGTTTAGGGTAAGTGTTAGGGTCAGGGATAGGGTTAGGATAAGGGTAAGGGTTAGGGTTAGGGTTAGGATTAGGGGTTAGGGTTTGGGTTAGGTTTAGGTTTAGGGGTTAGGGTTAGTGTTAGGGTTATGGTTAGGGTTAGGGTTAGGGTAAGGGTTAGGGTTAGGAGTTGGGTTAGTGTTAGGGTAGGTTTAGGGTTAGGGTTAGAGTAAGGGTTAGTGTTAAGGTTAGGGTTAGGATTAGGTTTGGGGTTAGGTGTAGGGTTAGGGTAAGCGTTAGGTTTAGGGTTAAAATTGGGGTTAGTGTTAGGGTAAGGGTTAGGATTAGTGTTAGTTTTAGGTTTAGGGTTAGGGTTAGGGTAAGGGTAAGGGTTAGGTTTACGGTTAGGGTAAGGGTGACGATTAGGGTTAGGGTTAGGGTTAGGGTAAGTGTAAGTTTTAGGGTTAGGTTTAGTTTTAGGGTTAGGGTTAGGGTTAGAGTTAGGGTTAGGGTTAGGGTTAGGGTTAGGTTTAGGTTTAGGGTTAGTGTTAGGGTTAGGTTTGGGTAAGGGGTAGGGTTAGGGTTAGGGTAAGGGTTAGAGTTAGGGGTTAGGGTTAGGGTAAGGTTTACGGTTAGGGTTAGGGTTAGGGTTAGGTTTAGGGTAAGGGTTAGGATTAGGGTTAGGTTTAGGGTTAGGTTAAGGGTTAGGGTTAGGGGTAGGTTTAGGTTTGGAGTTAAGGTTAGGGTTATGGTTAGGGTAAGGTTAAATGTTAGGGTAAGGTTTAGGGTTAGGGTAAGGTTAGTGTTAGGGATAGGGTTAGGGTTAGTGTTAGGATTAGGGTTAGGTTAGGGTAAGGGTTAGGGTTAGGGTTAGGGTTAGGGTTATGGTTAGGGTAAGGGTAAGGGTTACGTTTAGGGTTAGGGTTAGGGTTAGTGTAAGGGTATGTGTTAATGTTAGGGCTAGGATTAGGGTTAGTGTTACAGTAAGGGTAAGGGTTAGGGTAGTTAGGGTTAGGGTTAAGGTAAGGGTAAGGGTTAGGGTTAGGGTTAGAGTTAGGTTTAGGATTAGGGTAAGGATAAGGGTTAGGGTTAGGGTTATGGTTTTGGTAAGTGTTAGGGTTATCGTTAGCGTAGGGTTTAGGGTAAGGGTTAGGGTTAGGGTTAGCTTTAGCATTAAGGTTAGGGTTAGGGTTAGTGTTAGGGTTAGGGTAAGGGTTAGGGTTGGGGTTAGGGTAGGGGTTAGGGTAAGGGTAAGTCTTAGGTTTAGGGTTAGGGTTAGAATAAGGGTAAGGGTTAGGGTTAGGGTTTGGGTTCGGTGTTAGTGTTAGGGTTAGGGTTAGGTGTAGGGGTAGGGGTTAGGGTTAGGGTTAGGGTAGTGTTAGTGTTAGGGGTTAGGGTTAGTGTTAGGAATCGGTTAAGGGTTAGGGTTAGGGTTAAGATAAGGGTTAGGGTTAGGGTTAGGGTTAGGGTTAGGGTAAGG
>NW_028327804.1:1547301-1552301 GCF_031878675.1 Megascapheus bottae | reverse complement strand
TTATGGTTAGGTAAGGGTTAGGGTAAGGGTTAGGGTTAGGGTTAGCTTTAGCATTAAGGTTAGGTTAGGGTTATAGTAAGGGTAAGGTTTAGGGTTAGCGTTAGGGTTAGGGGTTAGGGTTAGGGTTAGGTTTAGGGTTAGTGTTAGGGTAAGCTTTAGGGTTAGGGTTAGGTTAGGTTTAGGTTAGCGTAAGGGTAAGGGTTAGGGTTAGGTTATGTTTGGGTAAGGGTTATGGTTATGGTTAGGGTAGGGGTTAGGTAAGGTTTAGATCTAGGGTTAGCTTTAGCATTAAGGTTAAGGGTTAAGGGTTATGGTAAGGGTAAGGTTAGGGTTAGCGTTAGGGTTAGGGTTAGGGTTAGGATTAGGTTTTGGTTAGGTTAGGGTAAGGGTAAGGGTTAGGGTTAGGGTTAGGTTTGGGTTTAGTGTTGGGGTTAAGGTTAGGTTAAGGGTAATTGTTAGAGTTAGGTTAGGGTTAGGTTTAGGGTTAGGTTTAGGGTTACAGTTAGGGTTAGGGTTAGGGTTAGGGTAAGGGTATATGTTAGGGTTAGGTTTAGTTTAAGCGTTAGGGTAAGGGTAAGGTTAGGGTTAGGTTAGGGTTAAGGTAAGGTAAGGTTAGGGATAGGGTTAGATTAGATTAGGGTAATTGTTAGGTTATTATTAGGGTAAGGTTTAGGGTTAAGGGTTAGGTTTAGGTTAAGGGTAAGGTTAGAGTTAGGGTTAGGGTTAGGTTTACAGTTAGGGTAAGTGTAAGGGTTTTGTTTAGTTTTAATGTTAGGGTAAGGGTTAGGTTTAGGGTTAGGGTTAGGGTAGGGGTTAGGGTAAGGGTTAGAGTTAAGGTTAGGTTTATGATTATGTTAGGGTAAGGTTAGTTTTTGGATAAGGGTAAAGGGTTAGGGTTAGGGGTTAGGGTTAATGTTAGGGTTAGCATTAGGTAAGGTTAAGGTTAGGGTAAGAGTGAGGGTTAGGGTTACCGTGAACGGTTTAGGTTTAGGGTTACTGTAAGGTTAAGGGTTAGGGTTAAGGGTAAGGTTAGGTTAAGGGTTAGGGTTAGGGTTAGGGTTTGATTTAGGTTAGGGTTAGGGTAAGGGTAAGGGTTAGGGTAAGGTTAGGTTTAGGTTAGGGTAAGGGTTAAGGATTAGGAGTAGGATTAGGTTAGGTAAGGGTTAGGCTTATGGTAAGTTTTAGGTTAAGGGTTAGGGTTAGGGTTAGGGTAAGGGTAGGGTTAGGTTTAGATTTAGGTTAAGGGTATGTGTTAGGTTAGGTTAGAGTTAAGGATTAGGGTTAGGGTAAGGGTGAGGGTTAGGTTAGGTTAGGTTTAGGGTTAGGGTTAGGTTATTTTTAGGGTTAGGTTTAGCGTTAGGGTAAGGGTAAGGTTTAGGGTTAAGGTTAGGGTAAGGGTAAAGTGTAAGGGTAAAGGTTAGGCTTAGGGTTAGTGTTAGGGTAAGGGAAAGGGTTAGTGTTAAGGTTAGGGTTAGGTTAAGGTATAGGTTAGGGTTAAGGTTTAGGGTTAGGGTAAGGGTTAAGGGTTAGGGTAAGGGTTAGGTTAGGGTTAGAGTTAGAGTTATGGTTAGGTTTAGGGTAAGGGTAATGGATAGGTTAGGGTTAGAGTTAAGGGTAAGGGGTAGGGTTAAGGGGTTAGGGTTAGGGTTAGGGTTAAGGTAAGGGTAAAGGTTAGGTTTAGGGTTAAAATTAGGTTAGTGTTAGGGTATGTGTTAGGATTAAAGTTAGGGTTAGGTTTAGGTTAAGTGTTAGGGTAAGGGTAGGGTTAATGTTTATGGTTAGGGTTAGGTTAGGATAAGGGTACGGGTTAGGGTTAGGGTTAGAGTAAGGGTTAATTTTAAGGGTTAGGGTTAGGGTTAGTTTTAGGGTTAGGGTTAGGGTTAAAGTTAGCGTTAGAGTTAGTGTAAGGGTAGGGGTTAGGGTTTAGGTGTAGGGTTAGGTTTAGGTTTAGAGTAAGGGTAAGGGTTAGGGTTAGGGTTAGGGTTATGGTTTGGGTAAGGGTTAGGGTTAGTATTAGGGTTAGGTTTGGATAAGGGTTAGGGTGAGGGTTAGTTTTAGGCTTAGAGTAAGGGTAAGGGTTAGGGTTAGGGTTAGGGTTAGGGGTTAGGGTTAGGGTTAGGTTTAGGGTTAGCGTAAGGGTAAGGGTTAGGGTTAGGTTTAGGGTTATGGTTTGGGTAAGGGTTAGGGTTATGGTTAGGATAAGGGTTAGGGTAAGGGTTAGGGTTAGGGTTAGGTTTAGCATTAAGGTTAGGGTCAGGGTTATGGTAATGGTAAGTTTTAGGGTTAGCGTTAGGGTTAGGGGTTAGGGTTAGGGTTAGGTTTAGGATTAGGGTTAGGGTAAGGGTTAGGATTAGGGTAGGTTTAGGGTTAGCCTGAGGGTAAGGGTTAGGGTTAGGGTTAGGGTTTGGGTAAGGGTTAGGGTTATGGTTAGGGTAGGGGTTAGGGTAAGGTTTAGGTTTAGGGTTAGCTTTAGCATTAAGGTCAGGGTTAGGGTTATGGTAAGGGTAAGGTTTAGGGTTAGCGTTAGGGTTAGGGGTTAGGGTTAGGGTTAGGTTTTGGGTTAGGGTTAGGGTAATGGTAAGGGTTAGGGTTAGGGTTAGGTTTAAGGTTTAGTGTATGGGCGTTAAGTTTAGGTTTAGGGCAATTGTTAGAGTTAGGTTAGGGTTAGGTTTAGGGTTAGGTTTAGGGTTACGGTTAGGGTTAGGGTTAGGGTTAGGGTAAGGGTATATGTTAGGGTTAGGTTTAGTTTTAGCGTTAGGGAAAGGGTAAGGGTTAGGGTTAGGTTTAGGGTTAAGGTAAGGGTAGGGTTAGGATAGGGTATAGGACTAGATTTAGGGTAATGTTTAGGGTTATTTTTTAGGGTAAGGTTTAGGGTTAGGGTTAGGGTTAGGTTTATGGGTAAGGGTTAGGGTTAGGGTTAGGGTTAGGTTTACTGTTAGGGTAAGTGTAAGGGTTTTGTTTAGGTTTAGAGTTAGGGTAAGGGTTAGGTTTAGGGTTAGGGTTAGGGTAGGGGTTAGGGTAAGGGTTAGAGTTAAGGTAGGTTTATGATTATGGTTAGGGTTAGGGTTAGTTTTTGGATAGGGTAAGGGTTAGGGTTAGCGGGTTAGGGTTAATGTTAGGGTTAGCGTTAGGGTAAGGGTAAAGGTTAGGGTAAGAGTAAGGGTTAGGGTTCGGATTAGTTTTAGGGTTAGTGTAAGGGTAAGGGTTAGATTTAGGGTTAGGGTTAGGGTAAGGGTAAGGGTTAGAGTTAAGGTTAGGGTTAGGGTAAGGGTTAGGATTAGGGGTTAGGATTAGGGTTAGGTAAGGATTATGCTTATGGTTAGGGTTAGGTTAAGGGTTAGGGTTAGGGTTTGGGTTAGGGTTAGGATTAGGGGTTAGGATTAGGGTTAGGTAAGGGTTAGGCTTATGGTTAGGGTTAGTTTAAGGGTAAGTGTTAGGATTAATGTTAGATTTAGGGTTAGGGTTAGGGGTAAGGTTAGGGTTATGGTTAGGGTAAGGGTAAGTTTAGGGTTAGGTTTAGGGTTGGGTTTAAGGTTAGGGTTAGGGTAAGGGTTAGAGTTTGGGTTAGGGTTAGGGTTAACATAAGGGCTCGGGTGCGGTTTAGGTTTAGGATTAGGTTTAGGGTTAGTGTAAGGGTTATCGTTAGGGTTAGGTTTAGGTTTAGGGTAAGGGTAAGGGTAAGGGTTAGGGTTAGGGTTAGGTTTAGGTTTGGGGTTAAGGTTAGGGTTAGGGTTATGTTAAGGGTAAGGGTTAACCTAGGTTTAGGGTTAGGGTAAGGGTTAGCGTTAGGGTTAGGGTTAGGGTTAGGGTTTAGGGTTACGGTTAGGGTTATGGTTAGGATTAGGTTAGGATTAAGGTTAGGATTAGGGTAGGGGTTAGGGTTAAGGTTAGGGTTATGGTTAGGGTAAGGGTTAGGATTAGGTTTAGGGTTAGGGTTAGGGTAAGGGTAAGGGTTAGTGTAGGGTTAGGTTTAGGGTTAGGGTTAGGGTAAGGGTAAGGTTTAGGGTTAGGGTTAGGGTTAGTTTTAGGGTTAGGATTAGAGTTAGGGTTTGGGTTAGGGTAGGGTAAGGGTTAGGGTTAGGGATTAGGGTTGGATGGTTTAGGGTAAGGGTTAGGGTTAGGTTTAGGGTTATGCGTTAGGATAAGGGTTTGGGTTAGGGTAGGGTAGGGTAAGTGTAGGGTTAGGGTTAGGTTAGTTTTAGGGTTAGGGTTAGGTTTAGGGTTAGTTTTAGTTAAGGGTAGGGGTTAGGGTTAGGGTAAGGGTTAGGGTTAAAGTGTTATGTTAGGGTTAGGGTAGGGTTAGGGTTAGCATAAGGGTTAGGCTTAGGGTAGGGTAGCTTATGTGTTAGTTTTAGGGTTAGGGTTAGGTAAGGGTTAGTGTAAGGTTAAGGGTTAGGGTTAGGGTTAGGGTATGGGTTTAGGGTTTGTGTTAGGGTTGATGAGGTAGTGTTAGGGTTAGGGTAAGGGTAAGGGGTTTAGGTTTGGGTAGGGTATGGGTTAGGGTGATGGGGTATGGTGGTAGGAAGTGTTGGGTTTGGGATTGGGTAGTGTTTGGGTTATGATTGGGTGGGTTTAAGGGTGTAGGGTTAGGTTTGGGTAGGGTGGGGTATGGTTTGGTTTGTTTGGGTGGGGTATGGGTTTGGGGTCTGGGGTGGGGAGGGGAGGGGTTAGTTGGGTTGACGGGAGTGGGTGGGGGATGGTTAGGGTGGCGGTTAGGGGTGGGGTGGGTTGTGGGGTAGGGGTTAGGGTGGGTGTGGAGGTGGGTTTGGGGTGGGTGGTGGGGTTGGGGTGGGGAGGGGTGGGAGGGGTGGGTCTGGGGTAGGGGGGCGGTTGGGGTGGTGTGGGGAGGTGGGGTGGGGTAGGGGAGGTGGGGGTTTGGGTGGGGAGGGGTCGGGTGGTTGTAGGGGTGGGGGTGGTGTGGGGGGTGGGGGTGGGGGTGGGGGTAGCTCTGGCGGGGGGTAGCGCGAGAGGGACGACGAAGAAGGGGGGGGGGGGTGTGT
>NW_028327804.1:1545001-1547101 GCF_031878675.1 Megascapheus bottae | reverse complement strand
TAGGGTTAGGGTAAGGGTTAGGGTAAGGGTAAGGGATAGGGTTAGGGTTAAGATTGAGGTTAGAGTTAGGGTTAGAGTAAGCGTTAGGGTTAGGGTTGGGGTAAGGGTTAGGTTTAGGGTTAGGGTTAGAGTTAGGGTTAGGGTTAGGTTTAGGGTTACGGTTAGGGTAACGGTAAGGGTTAGGGTTAGGGTTACGTTTAGGGTTAGTGTTAGGTTTAGGTTTAGGGTTAGGGTAAGGGCAAGGGTTAGGGTTAGGGTTAACGTTAGGGTTAGGGTTAGGGTTAAGGTTAGGTTTAGAGTTAGGGTTAGGGTAAGGGTTAGGGTTAGGGTAAGTGTAAGGGTTAGGGTTAGGGTTAGGGTAAGGGTAAGTGTTAGGGTTAAGGTTAGGGTTAGGTTTAGGTGTTAGGGTTAGGGTTAGAGTTAGGTTTAGGTTTAGGGTTTTGGTAAGGGTAAAGGTTAGGTTCAGGTTTAGGGCTAGGGTTAGTTTTAGGGTTAGGGTTATGGTAATGGTAAGGGTTAGGGTTAGGGTTAGGGTTAGGATTAGGGTTAAGGTTAATGTTAGGTTTAGGGTTAGGTCAGGTTTAGGGTTAGGGTTAGGGTAAGGGAAAGGGTTAGGGTTAGGTTTAGGGTTAGGGTTAGGGAGAGGGTAAGGGTTAGGGTTATGTTTAGGTTTAGGGTAAGGATTAGGGTTAGGGTTAGGGTGAGGTTAAGGGTTAGGGTTCGGGTTAGGGTTAGCATTAAGTTTAGGGTTAGGGTTAGGGTAAGGAAACGGTTAGGGTTAGGGTTAGGGTTAGGGTTAGGGTTAGTTTACGGTTAGGGTTAGGGTTAGGGTTAGGTAAGTGTTAGGGTTAGGTTTAAGGTTGGGGTAAGACTAAGGTTTAGGGTTACGTTTAGGGTTAGGTTTAGAGTTAGGGTTAGGGTTAGGGTTAGGGTAAGGGTAAGGGTTAGGGTTAGGTTTAGGGTTAGGGTTAGTGTAAGGGTAAGGGTATGGGTTAGGGTTAGTTTTAGGTTTAGGGTTAGGGTTAGGGTAAGGGTAAGGTTTATGTTTATGGTTAGGGTTAGGTTTAGGGTTAGGGTTAGGGTTAGGGTTAGGGTTAGGCTTAAGGTTAGTGTTAGGGTTAGGTTTAGGGTAAGGTTAAGGTTAACGGTTAGGTTTAGGGTTTGGGTTAGGGTTAGGGTAATGGTTAGGTTTAGGGTTAGCGTTAGGTTTATGGTTTGGGTTAGGGTTAGGGTAAGGATAAGGGTTAGGGTTAGGCTTAGGCTTAGGGTGAGGGTTAAGGTTAGGGTTAGGGTGAGGGTAAGGGTAAGGGTTAGGGTTTGGTTTAGGGTTATGCTTAGGGTAAGTGTAAGGTTTAGGGTTAGGGTTAGGGGTAGGTTTAGGGTTAGGGTTAGGGTTAGGGTAATGGTAAGTGTTACGGTTAAGGTTAGGGTTAGGGTTAGGGTTAGGTTTAGGGTTAAGTTTAGGGCTAGGGTAAGGGTAAGGTTTAGGGTTAGGATTAGGGTTAGCTTTAGGGTAAGGGTAAGGGTTAGGGTTAGGTTAGGTTTAGGATTTGGGTTGGGTAAGAGTAAGGGTTAGGGTAATGTTAGGGTTTGGTTTAGGGTTGGGATTAAGGTTAGTGTTAGAGTTAGGGTTAGGGTAAGGGTTTTGGTTAGGTTTAGGGTTAGGGTAAGGGTTAGGATTAGTGTTAGGGTTAGGGTTAGGGTTAGGTTTAGGGTTAGGGTTAGGGTTAGGGTTATGGTAAGGGTATGTGTTAGGGTTACGTTAGGGTTAGGGTTAGGGTTAGGGTTAGCGTTAGGGTAAGGATAAGGTTTAGGGTTATGGTTATGGTTAAGGTAAGGGTAAGGGTTAGGGTTGGGGTTAGGGTTAGGCTTAGGGTAAGGGTTAGGGTTAGGTTTCGCGTAAGGTTTAGGGTTAGGGTTAGGTTTAGGGTGAGGGTTAGGGTAAGAGTTAGGGTAGAGGTTAGGGTAAGGGTAAGTTTTAGAGTTAGTGTTAGGGTTAGGATAAGGGTAAGGGTTAGGTTTAGGCTTAGGGTTAAGGTTGAGGTTAGGGTTAGGGTTAGGGTAAGGGTTAGGGTTAGAGTGAGGGTTTGGGTAAGGGTT
>NW_028327804.1:1532501-1540001 GCF_031878675.1 Megascapheus bottae | reverse complement strand
AGGGTTAGGGTTAGGGTTAGGGTTAGGTTTCGGGTTAGGGTTAGGGTTGAGGTGAGGGTTAGGGTTAGTTTCAGGGTAAGGGTTAGGGTTAGGGTTAGGGTAAGGGTTAGGGTTAGAGTTATGGTTAGGCTAAGGGTAAGTATTAGGGTTAGGGTTAGTGTTAGGGTTATGGTTGAGTTTAGGGTTAGGGTTAGAGGAAGGGTTAGGGTTAGGGTTATGGTAAGGGTTAGGGTTAGGGTTAGGTTTAGGCTTAGTGTTAGGGTAAGGGTAAGGGTTAGGTTTCGGGTTAGGGTTAGGGTTGAGGTTAGGTTTAGTGTTAGTTTCAGGGTAAGGGTTAGGGTTAGGGTTAGGGTAAGGGTTAGGGTTAGAGTTAGGGTTAGTCTAAGGGTAAGGATTAGGGTTAGGGTTAGTGTTAGGGTTATGGTTGAGTTTAGGGTTAGGGTTAGGGTAAGGGTAAGGGTAAGGTTTAGGGTTAGGGTTAGGCTTAGGGTTAAGGTTGAGATTAGGGTTAGGGTTAGGGTTAGGGTAAGGGTTTGGGTTAGGGTTTGGGTTAGGTTTAGGTTTAGACTTAGTGTTAGGGTAAGGGTAATGGTTAGGGTTCGGGTTAGTGTTAGGGTTAAGGTTAGGGTTAGGGTTAGTTTCAGGGTAAGGGTTAGGGTTAGGGTTAGGGTTAGGGTTAAGGTTGAGGTTAGGGTTAGTTAGGGTAAGGGTTAGGGTTAGGGTTAGGGTGAAGACTGAGGTTAGGGTTAGGATTAGAGTAAGATTTACGGTTAGGGTTATGGTTAGAGTTAGGGTAAGGATTAGGGAAGGGTAAGGGTTAGGGGTAGGGTTAGGATAAGGGTTAGGGTTAGGGGTTAGGGTTAGTGTTAGGGTTAGGTTAAGGTTTAGGGTTAGGTTTAGGGTTACTGTTAGGACAAGGGTTAGGGTTAGGGTTAGGGTAAGGGTAGGTGTTAGTGTTAGGGTTAGAGTTAGGGTTAGGGATAGGGTATGGGTTAGGGTTAGGATTAGGGTTAGGTTAAGTTTGGGGTTAAGGTTAGGTTAGGGTTAGTTTAAGGGTAAGGGTTAGGTTAGGGTTAGGGTAAGTGTTAGGGTTAGGGTTAGGGTTAGGGTAAGGGTTAGGGTTAGGGTTAGGGTTAGGTGTTAGGTTTAGGGTTAGTGTTAAGTTTAGTTTTAGGGTTAGGGTTAGGTTAAGGGTAAGGGTAAGCGTAAGGGTTAGGGTTAGGTTTAGGGTTAGGGTTAGTTTTAGGGTTAGGGTTAGGGTTAGGGTTAGGGTTAGGTTTAGGGTTAGGGTAAGGGTTAGGGAAAGGTTAAGATTTAGGGTTAGGATTAGGGTTATGGTTAGGGTAAGGGTTAGCGTTAGGGTTATCGGTAGGGTTAGGTTTAAGGGTAGGTATAGGATTTCGGTGGGGGTTACAGTTAGGGTTAGGGTTAGGATTTGTGTTAGCTTTAGGATTAGTGTTAGGTTTAGGGTTCGGGTTAGTTTTAGGGTTAGGTTAATGGTAAGTGTTAGGGTTAGGGTTAGCGTAAGTGTTAGGGTTAGGGTTAGATTAGGGTTAGGGTTAGGGTTAGAATTAGGGTTAGGGTAAGGGTTAGGGTTAGGGTTAGGTTTAGGTTTAGGGTTGGGGTTAAGGTTAGGTTTAGGGTTAGGGTAAGGGTAAGGGTTAGGGTTAGGGTAGGGTTAGCGTTAGGGTAATGGTAAGGGTTAGGGTTAGGGTTAGGGTTAAGATAAGGGTACGGGTTAGGGTTAGGGTTAGGGTTAGTGTAAGGGTAAGGGTTATGTTTAGGGTTAGGGTTAGGTTTAGGGTTAGGGGAAGTTTATGGGTTATGGTTAGGTTTAGGGTAAGGGTTAGGGTAAGACTTAGGGTTAGAGTAGTGATTAGGGTAAGGGTAAGTGTTAGGATTAGGGTTAGGGTTAGGATAAGGGTAAGGGTTATGGTTAGGGTTAGGGTTTGGGGTGAGGGTTAGGGTTAGGGTTAGGTTTAGTGTTAGGGTTAGGGTAAGGGTAAGGGTTAGGGTTATGGTTAGGGTTAGTGTTAGGTTTAGGGTTAGGGTTAGGGTAAGGGCAAGGTTTAGGGTTAGGTTTAGGGTTAAGGTTAGAGTTAGGGTTAGGGTTAGGGTTAGGTTTATGATTAGGTTTAGGGTAAGGGTAAGGGTAAGGGTTAGAGTTAGGGTTAGGTTTAAGGTTAGGGTTAGGGTTAGGTTAGGGTTAGGATTAGGGTAAGGGTTAGGGTGAGGTTAGGGTAAGGGCTAAGGTTAGGGTTAAGGTTAGGTTTAGAGTTAGGTTTACGGTTAGGTTAAGGGTAAGGGTTAGGGTTAGGTTTAGGGTTAGGATTAGGGTTAGGTTAAGGTTTAAGGTTAGGGTTAGTTTAGAGTTAGGTTTAGGGTTGGTTAAGGGTAAGGGTTAGGGTTAGGGTTAGGTTAAAAGTTAGGGTTAGGGATTAGGCATAGGGTTAATGTTAGGTTTAGGGTAAGGGTTAGTGTTAGGTTTAGGGTTAGGTAAGTGTTAGGGTTAGGGTTAGTGTTAGGGTTAGGGTAAGTGTTAGGGTAAGGGTTAGGGTTTGGGTTAGGTTTAGGTATGGGGTTAAGTTTAGGGTTAGGATTAGGGTAAGGGTAAGGGTTAGGGTTAGTGTTAGGGTGAGGGTAAGTGTTAGGGTTAGGGTTAGGGTTAGGGTAAGGTTTAGGGTTAGGGTTAGGGTTGGGGTAAGGGTAAGGGTTAGGGTTATGGTTAAGGTTAGGTTTAGAGTTAGGGTAAGGGTAAGGGTAAGTGTTAGGGTTAGAGTTAGGGTTAGGGTTAGGGTAAGGGTAAGGTTTAGGGTTAGGTTTAGGGTAAGTGTAAGGGTTAGGGTTAGTTTTAGGGTTAGGGTTAGTGTAAGGGTAAGGGAATGGGCTAGGGTTAGGTTTAGGGTTAGGGTTAGGGTTAGGGTAAGGGTAAGGGTTAGGGTTAGGTTTAGTGTTAGGGTTAGGGTAAGGGTAAGGGTTATGCTTATGGTTAGGGTTAGGTTTAGGGTTAGGGTTAGGGTTAGGGTAAGGGTTAGGGTTAAGGTTAGTGTTAGGGTTAGGGTTAGGGTAAGGTTAAGGGTTACGCTTAGGTTAAGGTTTTGGGTTAGGTTATGAGTAATTGTTAGGTTTAGGGTTAGCGTTAGGTTTATGGTTTGGGTTAGGGTTAGGGTAAGGATAAGGGTTAGGTTTAGGCTTAGGCTTAGGGTTTGGGTTAAGGTTAGGGTAGGCTGAGGGTAAGGGTAAGGGTTAGGGTTTGGGTTAGGGTTAGGGTTACGGTAAGGGTAAGGGTTAGGGTTAGGGTTAGGGGTAGGTTTAGGGTTAGGGTTAGGGTTAGGGTAAGGGTAAGTGTTAGGTTTAAGTTTAGGGTTAGGTTTAGGTTTAGGTTTAGGTTTAGGTTTAGGGTTAACGATAGGGTAGGGTAAGGGTAAGGGTTAGGGTTAGGATTAGGGTTAGCTTTAGGGTAAGGGTTAGGGTTAGGTTTAGGGTTAGGTTTAGGGTTAGGGTTGGGTAAGACTAAGGGTTAGGGTTAGGGTTAGGGTTTGGTTTAGGGTTGGGATTAAGGTTAGTGTTAGAGTTAAGTTAAGGGTAAGGGTATTGGTTAGCGTTGGGATTAGGGTTAGGGTTAGGATTAGTGTTAGGGTTAGGGTTAGGGTTAAGTTTAGGGTTACGGTTAGGGTTAGGGTTAGGGTTATGGTAAGGGTATGTGTTAGGGTTAGTTTAGGGTTAGGCTTAGGGTTAGCGTTAGGATAAGAATAAGGTTTAGGGTTATGGTTATGGTTAAGGTAAGGGTAAGGGTTAGGGTTGGGGTTAGGGTTAGGCTTACGGTAAGGGTTAGGGTTAGGGTAAGTGTTACGGTAGGGGTTAGGGTAAGGGTAAGTGTTAGAGTTAGGGTTAGGGTTAGGATAAGTGTAAGGGTTAGGGTTAAGGTTGAGGTTAGGTTTAGGTTTAGGGTAAGCGTTAGGGTTAGGGTGAGGGTTAGGGTAAGGGTTAGGGTAAGGATAAGGGATAGGGTTAGGGTTAAGATTGAGGTTAGGGTTAGGGTTAGAGTAAGGGTTAGGGTTAGGGTTGGGGTAAGGGTTAGGGTTAGGGGTAGGGTTAGAGTTAGGGTAAGGATTAGGGAAGGGTATTGGTTAGGGTTAGGGTTAGGGTAAGGAGTAGGTTTAGGGGTTAGGGTTAGTGTTAGAGTTAGGTTAAGGGTTAGGTTTAGTGTTAGGGTTAGGTGTTAGGGTTAGGGTTAGGGTTAGGTTTATGGTGAGGGTTAGGGTAAGGGTAAGGGTTAGGGTTAGGTTTAGGGTTAGGGTAAGTTTTAGGGTTAGGGTTAGGGTAAGGGTAAGGGTTAGGGTTAGCGTTAGGGTTAGGATTAACGTTAGGGTTAGCGTTACGGTTAGTTTTGGTTTATGGTTAGGGTTAGGGCAAGGGTAAGGGTTAGGATTAGGGTTAGGGTTAGGGAGAGGGTAAGGGATAGGGTTAGGTTTAGGGTTAGGGTAAGGATTAGGGTTAGGTTTAGGGTTAGGGTTAGGGTTAGGGTTAGGGTTAGGGTTAGGGTAAGGGTAAGGGTAAGGGTTAGTGTTAGGGTTAGGGAAAGTTTAAGGGTTAGGGTTAGGGTTAGGGTTAGGGTTTAGGTTTAGGGTTAGGTTTAGGGGTTAGGGTTAGGGTTAGTGTAAGGGTTAGGGTTAGGGTTAGGGTTAGGGTTAGGTTAAGGGTTAGGTAAAGGTAAGTGTTAGGGTTAGGGTTAGGGTTAGGGTTAGGGGTTAGGTATAGGGTTAGGTTTAGGGGTTAGGGTTAGGGTTAGGGTTAGTTTTAGGGTTAGGGTAAGGGTTAGGGAAAGGGTAAGTGTTAGGGTTAGGATTAGGGTTAGGGTTAGGGTAAGGGTTAGCGTTAGGGTTATCGTTAGGTTTAGGGTTAGTGTAAGGGTAAGGGTTAGGGTTAGGGTTAGGGTTAGGTTTAGTGTTGGGGTTAAGGTTAGGGTTAAGGTAAGTATTAGGGTTAGTGTTAGGGTTAGGTTTACGGTTAAGTTTAGGATTTCGGTTGGGGTAACGGTTAGGGTTAGGGTAAGGGTTTGTGTTAGGTTTACGATTAGTGTTAGGGTTAGGCTTAGCGTAAGTGTTAGGGTTAGGGTTAGATTAGGGTTAGGGTTAGGGTTAGGATTATGGTTAGGGTAAGGGTTAGGGTTAGGGTTAGGGTTAGGTTTAGGGTTGGGGTTTAGGTTAGGTTTAGGGTTAGGGTAAGCGTAAGCGTTATGGTTAGGGTTAGGGTAAGTGTTAGGGTTAGGGTTCGGGTTAGGGTTCGGGTTAGGGTAAGGGTAACGGTAAGGGTTAGAGTTAGGGTTAGGTTTAGAATTATGGTTGAGTTTAGGGTTAGGGTTAGGGTTAGGGTTAGGGTTAGGGTAAGGGTAAGGGTTAGGCTTAGGTTTAGGGTAAGTGTTAGGATTAGGGTTAGGGTTAGAGGTAGTTTTAGGGTAAGGGTAAGGGTAAGGGTTAGGGTTAGGCTTAGGGTTAAGGTTGAGTTTAGGGTTAGGGTTAGGGTAAGGTTTAGGGTTAGGATTAGGGTTAAGATTGAGGTTAGGGTTTGGGTTATATTTAGGGTTAGGGTTAGGGTTAGGGTAAGGGTAAGAGTTAGGGTTAGGGTTAGGGTTAGAGTTAGGGTAAGGATTAGGGTTAGGGTTAGAGTTAGGTTTAGGATTAGGGTAAGGGTAAGGTTTAGGGTTAGGGTTAGGGTTAGGGTTGAGGTTAGGGTTAGGTTAGGGTAAGGGTTAGGGTTAGGGTTAGGGTTAAGACTGAGGTTAGGGTTAGGGTAAGGGTTAGGTTTTGGGTTAGTGTTAGGGTTAGAGTTAGGGTAAGGGTAAGGGTTAGTGTTAAGTTTAGGGTTAGGGTTAGGTTTAGGGTTGGGGTAGTGTACGGGTAGGGTTAGGGTTTGGGTAAGTGTTAGGGTTAGGGTTAGGGTTAGCGTAGGGATTAGGGTAAGGGTGTTAGGGTTAGGGTTAAGGTTAGGATAAGGGTAAGGATTATGGTTGGGTTAGGGTTTAGGGTTAGGGTTAGGGTTAGGGTTAGTGTTAGGTTTAGGGTTAGTGTTAGGGTAAGGGTAAGGGTTAGGGTTAGCGTTGGGTTAGGGTAAGGGTAAGTGTTAGGGTTAGGTTTAGGGTTAGGGTTAGGGAGAGAGTAAGGGTTAGAGTTAGGTTTAGGGTTAGAGTAAGGTTTAGGGTTAAGGTTAGGGTTAGAGTAATGGTTAGGGTTTGGGTTAGGGTTAGCATTAAGTTTAGGGTTAGGGTTAGGGTAATGGAACGGTGAGGGTTAGGGTTACGGTTACGGTTAGTGTTAGGGGTTAGGGTTAGTGTTAGTGTTAGGTTTCGGGTTAGGATTAGTGTAAGGATAAGAGTTAGGGTAAGGGATAGGGTTAGGGTTTGGGTTAGTTTTAGGGTTAGGGTTAGGGTAAGGGTTAGGGTTAGTTTTATGGTTATGGTTAAGTTTAGGGTTAGGGTTAGGGTAAGGATAAGGGTTCGGGTTAGGGTTAGGGTATGTGTTAGGTTTAGGGTTTGGGTTAGGGTTAGGGTAAGGGTTAGGGTTAGGGTTAGGGTAATTGTTGTGGTTCGGGTTAGGGTTAGGGTATGTGTTAGGATTAGTGTGAGGGTTAGGGTTAGGTTAATGGTAAGGGTTAGGGTTAGGGTTAGGGTTAAGGTAAGGGTAAAGGTTAGGGTTAGGGTCAGGGTTAGGGTTAGGGTTAGGGTAAGGGTAAGGGTTATGGATAGGGTTAGGGTTAGGGTTAGGTTTAGGGTTAGGGGAAGAGTACGGGTTAGGGTTAGCGTAAGGGTTAGGTTTAGGGTTAGGGTTAGGGTAGGGATTAGGGTGAGGGTTACTGTTAGGGTTAGGGTTAGGGTTAGGATAAGTGTAAGGGTTATGGTTAGGGTTAGGTTTTGGGGTTAGGGTTAGCGTTAGGATAAGGGTAAGGGTTTGCGTTAGGGTTAGGGTTAGGGTTAGTGTTAGGTTTAGGGTTAGGGTAAGGGTAAGGGCAAGGGTTAGGCTTAGGGTTAGGGTTAGGGTTAGGGTTAGGGTTAGCTTTAGGGTTAGGGTAAGGGTAAGGGTTAGGGTTAGAGTTAGGGTTAGGGTTAGGGTAAGGGTTAGGTTTGCGTTGGGGGAAGGGTAAGGTTTAGGTTTAGGGTTAGGGTTAGGGTTAGGTTTAGGTTTAGGTAAGAGTAAGGGTTAGGTTTAAGGTTACTGTTAGGGTTAGGTTTAGGGTTAGGGTTAGGGTTAGGGTAAGGGTAAGGGTTAGGGTTAGGTTTAGAGTTAGGGTTAGGGTAAGGGTAAGGGTTATGTTTATGGTTAGGTTTAGGTTTAGGGTTAGGGTTAGGGTTAGGGCTAGGTTAAGTTTTAGGGTTAAGTTTAGGTTTAGGGTTAGGGTTAGGGTAAGTTTAAGGGTTACGGTTGGGCTAGGGTAAGGGTAAGGGTTAGGTTTAGGGTTAGGGTTAGGTTTATGGTTAGGGTTAGGGTTAAGGTAAGGATAAGG
>NW_028327804.1:1490001-1530001 GCF_031878675.1 Megascapheus bottae | reverse complement strand
TTAGGGTTAGGGGTTAGGGTTAGGGTTGGGATGAGGTTTAATGTTAGGGTTAGTGTAAGGGCAAGGGTTTGGGTTAGGGTTAGGATTAGGTTTAGGGTTAGGGTGAGGGTTAGGTTTAGGGTTAATGATAGGGTAAGGGTAAGGGTTAGCGTTAGGGTTAGTGTTAGGGTTAGGGTTAGTGTTAGGTTTATTGTTTGGGTTAGGGTAAGCGCAAGGGTTAGGGCTAGGTTTAGGGTAAGGGTTAGGGTTAGGGTTAGGGTTAGGATAAGTATTAGGGTTAGGGTTAGGGTAAGGGTTAGGGTTAGGGTTAGGGTTAGGATAAGTATTAGGGTTAGGGTTAGGGTAAGGGTAAGGGTTAGGGTTAAGGGTAGGGTTAGGGTAAGGGTAAGGGTTAGGGTTAAGGTTAGGGTTAGGTTTAGGGTTAGGGTTAGTGTAAGGGTAAGGGTATGGGTTAGGGTTAGGTTTAGGGTTAGGGTTAGGGTTAGGATAAGGGTTAGGGTTATGTTTAGGGTTAGGGTTAGGGTTAGGTTTAGGGTTAGGTTTAGAATAAGGGTACGTTTAGAATAAGGATATGCGTTAGGGTTAGGGTTAGGGTTAGCGTTAGGGTAAGGGTAAGTTTTAGGGTTAGGATTAGGGTTAAGGTAAGGGTAAGGGTTAGGGGTAGGGTTAGGGTTAGGTTTAGGGTAAGGGTTAAGTTTAGGGTTAGGGTAAGGGTAAGGTTTAGGGTTAGGGTTAGGGTTAAGGTAAGGGTAAGGGTTAGTGTTAGGGTTAGGGTGAAGGTTATTTTTAGGGTTAGGGTAAGAGTAAGGGTTAGTGTTAGGCTAAGGGTAAGGGTTAGGGTTAGGGTTAGGTTTAGGCTAAGGGTAAGGGTTAGGGTTAGGGTTAGGGTTAGGTTTAGGGTTAGGGTTACGGTTAGGGTAAGGGTAAGGGTTAGGGTTAAGGTTAGGGTTAGGGTTAGGTTTAGTTTTAGGGTCAGGTTTAGGGTAAGGGTAAGGGTTAGGTTTAGGATTAGGGTTTGGGTTAGGGTAAGGGTTATGGTTACGGTTAGGGTTAGGTTTAGGTTTAGAGTTAGGGTAAGGGTTAGCGTTAGGGTATGGTAAGGGTTAGGGTTTGGGTTACGGTTAAGGTAAGGGTTAGGGTTAGGTTTAGGATTAGGTTTAGTGTAAGGGTTAGGGTTAGGTTTAGGGTATGGGTAAGGTTTAGGGTTAGGGTTAGGGTTAGGGTTAGGATAAGGGTAAGGGTTAGGGTGAGGGTTAGGGTTAAGGTTAGGTTTAGCGTTAGGGTAAGGGTTAGGGTTAGTGTTAGGGTTAGGGTAATGGTTAGGGTTAGCGTTAGGGTTAGGGTAGGGTTTAGGGTAAGGGTAAGTGTAAAGGTTATGGTTAGGTTTAGGGTTAGTGTTAGCATAAGGGTAAGGGTGAATGTTAAGGTTAGGGTTAGGCTAAGGGGTTAGGGTTAGGGTTAGGGTTACGGTATGGTAAGGGTTAGGGTTAGGGTTAGGGTTAGGGTTAGGGTTAGGGTTAGGGTTAGTGTTAGGTTTAGTGTTAGGTTTAGGGAAAGGGTAAGGAATAGGGTTAGGGTTAGGGTTAGGGTTAGGGTTAGGCGTAGGGTTAGGGTTAGGTTTAGGGTTATGGCAAGATTAAGGGTAAAGGTTAGGGTGAGGGTTAGGGTTAGGGTTAGGATAAGGGTAAGGGTTAATGTTAGGGATAGGATTAGGCTGAGGGGTTAGGGTTAGGGTTAGGGTTGGTTAAGTGTTAGGGTTAGGGTTAGGTTAAGGGTTAGGGTTAGGTTTAGGGTTAGGATAAGAGTAAGGTTTAGGGTTAGAGTTAGGGTTAGGGTTAGGGTAAGGGTTAGTGTTAGGGTTATGGTGAGGGTAGAGTTTAGGGTAAGGGTAATTGTCAGGGTTAGGGTTCGGGTTAGGATAAGGTTTAGGGTTAGGGTTAGGGTTAGGGGTTAGTGTTATTGTTTGGGTTAGGGTTAGGGGTTAGGGTTAATGTTAGGGTTAGGGTTAGGGTTAGGGTTATGGTAAGGGTTAGGGTTAGGGGTTAGAGGTTAGGGTTAATGTTAGGGTTAGGTTAAGGGTTAGGGTTAGGGTTAGGGTTAGGATAATGATTAGGGTTAGGGTTAGGGTTAGTGTACGTTTAGGGTTAGGGTTAGGGTTAGGGTTGGGGTTAGGTTTAGTTTTAGGGTTGGGTTAGGGTTAGGGTTAGGGTTAGGGTTAGCGTTAAGGATAAGTTTAGAGTTAGGGTAAGGGTAAGGGTTAGGGTTAGGGTTAGGTTTAGGGTTAAGATAAGGGTTAGGGTTAGCTTTAGGGTTAGAGTTAGGCTTAGGGGTTACGGTTAGGTTTAGGGTTAGGGTTAGTGTTAGGGTAAGGATAAGGGTAAGGGTTAAGGTTGGGGTTAGGGTTAGGATTAAGATTAGGGTTAGGATGAGGGTAAGGGTAAGGGTTAGAGTTAGGATTAGGGTTTGGGTTAGGGTAAGGGTTAGGGTTACGGTTAGGGTTAGGTTTAGGGTTGGGGTTAAGGTTAGGGTTAGGGTTAGGGTAAGTGTAAGGCTTAGGGTTAGGGGTAGGGTTAGGGTTAGTGTTAGCGTTAGGGTAAGGGTAAGGGTTAGGGTTAGGGTTAGGTTTAAGGTAAGGGTAAGGGTTAGGGTTAGGGTTAGGTTTAGGGTAAGGGTTAGTGTTAGGTTTAGGGTAAGGGTAAGGTTTAGGGTTAGGGTTAGGGTTAGGATAAGGTTAAGGGTTAGGGTGAGGGTTAGGGTTAAGGTTAGGTTTAGTGTTAGGGTAAGGGTAAGGGTAAGGGTTAGGGTTAGGGTTAGGGTTAGGGTAATGGTTAGGGATAGCGTTAGGGTTAGGGTAGGGTTTAGGGTAAGGGTAAGTGTAAGGGTAAGGATTAGGGTTAGGTTTATGGTTAGGGTTAGGATTAGGGTATGGGTTAATGTAAGGTTTAGGGTTAGGCTTAGGGGTTAGGTTAGGGTTCGTGTTAGTGTAGGGTAAGGGTTAGCGTTAGGGTTAGGGTTAGAGTTAGGTTTAGGGTTCGGGTTAGGGTTAGGGTTAGGGTTAGGGTAAGGGTAAGGGTTAATGTTATGGTTAGAGTTAGGGTAAGGTGTTAGGGTTAGGGTTAGGATTAGGGTAGTTTAAAGGTTAGGTTTAGGGTTAGTATTAGTTTTAGTGTTAGGGTTAGGGAAAGGGTAAGGATTAGTGTTAGGGTTAGGGTTAAGTTTAGGGTTACACTTAGGGTTAGGGCTAGGTTTAGGGTTAGGGCTAGGGTAAGTGTAAGGGTTAGGGTTAGGGTTAGGTTTATGGTTAGGTTTAGGATTAGGGTAAGGGTTAATGTAAGGTTTAGGGTTAGGCTTAGGGGTTAGGTTTGGGTTAGTGTTAGGGTAGGGTAAGGGTTAGCGTTAGGGTTAGGGTTAGAGTTAGGTTTAGGGTTCGGGTTAGGGTTAGGGTTAGGGTTAGGGTAAGGGTAAGGGTTAGGGTTAGGGTCAGGGTAAGGGTAAGGGTTTGGGTTAGGGTTATGTTTAGGGTAAGTGTTCTGGTTACTGTTAGGGTTAGGATAAGGGGAAGGGTTAGGTTTAGGGTTAGGGTTAGGGTAAGTGTTCTGGTTAGACTTAGGGTTAGGGTAAGGGTAAAGGTTAGGGTTAGGGTTAGGGTTATGGTTTAGGGTTAGGGTTAGCGTTAGGTTTAGGGTTACGGTTAGGTTTAGGGTTAGGCTTAGGGTAAGTGTAAGGGTTAGGGTTAGAGTTAGGGTTAGGGTAAGGGTAAGAGTTAGGATTAGGTTTAGGGTTAGGGTTAATGTAAGGGTAAGGTTTAGATTTAGGGTTAGGGTTAGGGTTAGGGTAAGGGTAAGGGTTAGGCTTAGGGTTAGGGTTAGGTTTATGGTTAGGGTTAGGGTAAGGGTGAGGGTTAGGGTAAGGGTTAGGGTTAAGGTTAGGGTTAGGGTTATGGTTAGGTTTTGGGCAAGGGTAAGGATTAGGTTTAGGTTTAGGGTTAGGTTTAGTGTAAAGGTAAGGGTTAAATTTAGGGTTAGGGTTAGGTTTAGGGTTAGGGTTAGGGTTAGGGTTAGTGTTAGGGTAAGGATAAGGGTTAGGGTTATGGTGAGGGTAGAGGTTAGGGTAAGGGTAAGTGTCAGGGTTAGGGTTTGGGTTAGGATAAGTTTTAGGGTTAGGGTTAGTGTTAGGGGTTAGTGTTATTGTTAGGGTTAGAGTTAGGGGTTAGGGTTAGTGTTAGGGTTAGGTTTAGGGTTAGGGTTATGGTGAGAGATAGGGTTAGGTGTTAGGGTTAGGGTTAGGGTTAGGATAAGGGTTAGGGTTAGGGTTAGCGTTAGGGTTAGGTTTAGGGTTAGGGTTAGGTTTAGTTTTAGGTTTGGGGTTAAGGTTAGGTTTAGGGTTTGGGTAAGGGTAAAGGTTAGATTTAGTGTTCGGGTAAGTGTTAGGCTTAGAGTTAGTGTTGGGGTTAACGTTAGGGTTAGGGTAAGTGTTAGGGTTAGTCTTAGGGTTAGGGTTAGGGTTAGGGTTAGGGTTAAGGTTAGGGTTAGTGTAAGGGTTAGGGTTAAGGTTAGGGTTAGGTTTAGGGTTAGGGTTAGGGTAAGCGTAAGGGTTAGGTTTAGGGTTAGGTTTAGCGTAAAGGTAAGGGTTAAATTTAGGGTTAGGTTTAGGTTTAGGGTTAGGGTTAGGGTTAGTGTTAGGGTAAGGATAAGGGTTAGGGTTAAGTTTAGGTTTACGGTTAGAGTTAGGGTTAGGTTTAAGTTTAGGGTTAGGGTGTGGGTAAGGGTAAGGGTTAGTGTTAGGATTAGGGTTAGGGTTAGGGTTAGGTTTAGCTTAGGGTTAGGGTTAGGGTTAGGGTTAGGGTAAAGGTATGTGTTAGGGTTAGGGTTAATGTTAGGTTTAGGGGAAGGATATGATTTAGGGTTAGAGTTAGTGTAGGGGTTAGGGTAAGGTTAAGGGTTAGTGTTAGGGTTAGGGTTATGGTCAGGTTTAGGTTTAGGGTAAGAGTAAGGGTTAGGGTTATGTTGAGGTTAGAGATTAGGGTAAGGTTGAGTGTCAGGGTTAGGGTTCGGGTTAGGATAAAGTTTAGGGTCAGGGTTAGGGTTAGGGGCTAGTGTTATTGTTAAGGTTAGCATTAGGGGTTAGGGTTAGTATTAGGGTTAGGGTTAGGGTTAGGGTTATGGTAAGGGTTAGGGTTAGGGGTTAGGGTTAGTATTAGGGTTAGGTTAAGTGTTAGGATTATGGTTAGGGTTAGGGTTAGGATAAGGGTTAGTATTAGGGTTAGGGTTAGGGTTAGGGTAAGGGATAGGGTTAGGGTTAGGTTTAGTTTTAGGGTTGTGGTTAAGGTTAGGTTTAGGGTTAGGGTAACGGTAAAGGTTAGGGTTAGCGTTAGGGTAAGTGTTAAGGTTAGGGTTAGTGTTGGGGTTAAGGTTAGGTTTAGGGTAAGGGTTAGGGTTAGGGTTAGGGTTAGTGTTAGTGTAAGGGTAAGGGTTAAACTTAGGGATAGGGTTAGGGTTAGGGTTAGGTTAAGGGGAAGTGTTAGGGTTGGGGTTAGGGTTAGGCTAGGGTTAGGGAAAGGGTAAGTGTTAGGGTAAGTGTTAGGTTAATGGTAAGTATTAGGGTTAGGGTTAGGGTTAGGGTTAGGGTTAGGTTTAGGCTTAGGTTAGGGTTAGAGTTAGGGTTAGGGTTAGGTTTAGGTTTAGGTTTAGGGTAAGGGCAAGGTTTAGGTTTAGTGTTAGGGTTAGGTTTAGGCTTAGGGTTATGTTTAGGGTTAGGCTTAGGGTAAGGGTAAGGGTTAGGGTTAGAGTTAGGGTTAGGGTAAGGGTAAGGGTTAGGGTTAGGTTTAGGGTTAGGGTTAGTGTAAGGGTAAGGGTTAGATTTAGGATTAGGGTTAGGGTTACGGTAAAGGTAAGGGTTAGGGTTAGGTTTCGGGTTGGGGTTAGCTTAAAGGTAAGGGTTAAGTTTAGGGTTAGGGTTAGGTTTAGGGTTAGGGTTAGGGTTAGAGTTAGGGTAAGGATAAGGGTTAGTGTTAAGTTTAGGGTTAGGGTTAGAGTTAGGGTTAGGTTTAAGATTAGGGTTAAGTTGTGGGTAAGGGTATGGTGTAGGGTTAGGTTTAGGGTTAGGGTTAGGTTTAGCCTTAGGGTAAGGGTAAGGGTTAGGGTTAGGGTTAGGGTTAAGATAAGGGTAAGGGTTAGGGTTAGGGTTAGGGTTAGGTTGAGCGTAAGGTTTAGGGTTAGGTTTAGGGTAAGGGTAAGGTTTAGGGTTATTGTTAGGGTAGTGGTTAGGATAAGGGTAAGGGTTACTGTTAGGGTTAGGGTTATGGTTAGGTTTAATTTTAGGGTAAGAGTAAGGGTTAGGGTTAGGGTTAGGGTTAGGGTTAGGGTAAGGGTTAGGGTTAGGGTTATGGTGAGGGTAGAGGTTAGGGTTAGGGTAAGTGTTAGGGTTATGGTAATGGTTAGGGTTAATGGTTAGGGTTAGTGTTAGGGTTAGGTTAAGGGTTAGAGTTAGGGTAACTTTTAGCATAAGGGTTAGGGTTAGGTTTAGGGTAAGGGTAAGGTTTAGGGTTAGGGTTAGGATTAGGGTAATGATAAGTGTTAGGGTTAGGGTTAGAGTTAGGGTTTGGGTAAGGGTAAGGGTAAGGGTTAGGACTAAGGTTAGGGTTAGGGTTAGGTTTAGGGTAAGGGTTAGGGTAAGTTTTAGAATTAGGGTTAGGGTTACAGTTAGGTTTAGGGTTAGGGTTAGAGTAAGGGTAAGGGTTGGCGTTAGGGTAAGGGTTAGGTTTAGGGTTTGGGTTAAGTTTAGGGTTAGGGTTAGGGTAAGGGTAAATTTTAGGGTTAGGGTTAGGTTTACGGTTACGGTTAGGGTTAGGGTTAGGGTAAGGATATATGTTAGGGATAGGGTTAGGGTTAGGGTTAGGGTTAGGGTTATGGTTAGCGTTAGGGTTAGCGTTAGGGTAAGGGTAAGTTTTAGGGTTAGGGTAAGGTTTAAGGTAAGGGTTAGGTTTAGGGTTAGGGTTAGGGTTAGGTTTAGGGTAAGGGTTAGGGTTAGGGTTAGGGTAAGTGTAAGGTTTAGGGTTAGG
Organism: Megascapheus bottae; assembly: GCF_031878675.1. Lineage (NCBI taxonomy): Eukaryota > Metazoa > Chordata > Mammalia > Rodentia > Geomyidae > Megascapheus > Megascapheus bottae. The sequence continues at coordinate 1,522,941 of NW_028327804.1, read as the reverse complement.
GTTAGGGTTAGGGTAAGGGTAAGGGTTAGGGTTAGGGGTAGGGTTAAGTTTAGGTTTAGGGTTAGCGTAAGGGTAAGGGTTAGGGTTAGGGTTAGGGTTAGGATAAGTGTAAGGGTTAGCGTTAGGGTTAGGGTTAGGCTTAGGGATTAGTGTTAGGGTTAGTGTTAGGGTAGGGTAGGGTAAGGGTTAATGTTAGGGTTAGGGTTAGGGTTACAGTTAGGTTTAGGGTTAGGGTAATGGTAAGGGTTAGGGTTACGGTTAGGTTAAAGGTTAGGGTTAGGGTTGGGTTTAGTGTAAGGGTTAGGGTTAGGATTAGGGTAAGGGTTAGGGTTAGGGTTAGGGTAAGGGTTAGGGTTAGGGTTAGGGTTAGGCTAAGGGTAAGGGCTAGGGCTAGGGTTAGGGTTACGGTAAGTGTTCTGGTTAGGGTTAAGGTTAGGTTAAGGGTTAGGGTTAGGGGTTAGCTTTAGTGTTAGGGTTAGGGTTAGTGTAAGGGTTAGGGTTAGGGTTAGGGTAAGGGTAAATGTTAGGGTTAGGGTTAGGTTTATGGGTTAGGGTTAGGGTTAGGGTTAGGTTTAGGGTTAGGTTTAGGGTAAGGGCAAGGGTTAGGTTTAGGGTTAGGGTTAGGTTTAGGGTTAGGGTTAGGTTTAGGGTAAGGGTTAGGGTTAGGGTTATGGTGAGGGTAGAGGTTAGGGTTAGGGTAAGTGTTAGGGTTATGGTAATGGTTAGGGTAAAGGGTTAGGGTTAGTGTTAGGGTTAGGTTAAGGGTTAGAGTTAGGGTAACTTTTAGCATAAGGGTTAGGGTTAGGTTTAGGGTAAGGGTAAGGTTTAGGGTTAGGGTTAGGATTAGGGTAATGATAAGTGTTAGGGTTAGGTTTAGGGTTAGGGTTAGGGTAAGGGTAATGGTTAGGGTTAGGGTTAGACTTAGGGTAAGGGCAAGTGTTAGGGTTAGGGTTAGGGTTAGGGTTTGGGTAAGGGTAAGGGTAAGGGTTAGGATTAAGGTTAGGGTTAGGGTTAGGTTTAGGTTAACGGTTCGGGTAAGTTTTAGAATTAGGGTTAGGGTTACAGTTAGGTTAAGGGTTAGGGTTAGAGTAAGGGTAAGGGTTCGTGTTAGGTTAAGGGTTAGGTTTAGGGTTTGGGTTAAGTTTAGGGTTAGCTTTAGGGTAAGGGTAAATTTTAGGGTTAGGGTTAGGTTTACGGTTACGGTTAGGGTTAGGGTTAGGGTAAGGATATGTGTTAGGGTTAGGGTTAGGGTTAGGGTTAGGGTTAGGGTTATGGTTAGCGTTAGGGTTAGCGTTAGGGTAAGGGTAAGTTTTAGGGTTAGGGTAAGGTTTAAGGTAAGGGTTAGGGTTAGGGTTAGGGTTAGGGTTAGGGTTAGGTTTAGGGTAAGGGTTAGGGTTAGGGTTAGGGTAAGTGTAAGGTTTAGGGTTAGGGTTAGGGTTAGGGTTAGGGTTAGGGTAAGGGTTAGGGTTAGGGGTAGGGTTAAGGTTAGTTTTAGGGTTAGCGTAAGGGTAAGGGTTAGGGTTAGGGTTAGGTTTAGGGTTAGGATAAGTGTAAGGGTTAGCGTTAGGGTAGGGTTAGGCTTAGGGGTTAGTGTTAGGGTTAGTGTTAGGGTAGGGTAGGGTAAGGGTTAATGTTAGGGTTAGGGTTAGGGTTACAGTTAGGTTTAGGGTTAGGGTAATGGTAAGGGTTAGGGTTACAGTTAGGTTAAGGGTTAGGATTAGGGTTGGGTTTAGTGTAAGGGTTAGGGTTAGGATTAGGGTAAGGGTTAGGGTTAGGGTTAGGGTAAGGTTTAGGGTTAGGGTTAGGGTTAGGCTAAGGGTAAGGGTTAGGGCTAGGGTTAGGGTTACGGTAAGTGTTCTGGTTAGGGTTAAGCTTAGGTTAAGGGTTAGGGTTAGGGGTTAGCTTTAGGGTTAGGGTTAGGGTTAGTGTAAGGGTTAGGTTTAGGGTTAGGGTAAGGGTAAAGGTTAGGGTTAGGGTTAGGGTTAGGTTTAGGGTTAGGTTTAGGGGAAGGGCAAGGGTTAGGTTTAGGGTTAGGCTAAGGGTAAGGGTTAGGGCTAGGGTTAGGGTTACGGTAAGTGTTCTGGTTAGGGTTAAGCTTAGGTTAAGGGTTAGGGTTAGGGGTTAGCTTTAGGGTTAGGGTTAGGGTTAGTGTAAGGGTTAGGTTTAGGGTTAGGGTAAGGGTAAAGGTTAGGGTTAGGGTTAGGGTTAGGTTTAGGGTTAGGTTTAGGGTAAGGGCAAGGGTTAGGTTTAGGGTTAGGGTTAGGTTTAGGGTAACGGTTAGGTTTAGGCTTAGGGTTAGGGTAAGGGTAAGGGTTAGGGTTAGAGTTAGGGTTAGGGTTAGGGTAAGGGTAAGGGTTAGGGTTAGGGTTAGGGTTAGGGTTAGGTTTAGAGTTAGGGTTCGGGTAAAGGTTAGGGTTAGGGTAAGGGTTAGGGTTAATGTTAGGGTTAAGATTACGGTTCGGGTTAGGGTAAGGGTAAGGGTTAGGGTTAGGTTTACGGTTAGGGTTAGCGTAAAGGTAAGGGTTAAATTTAGGGTTAGGGTTAGGTTTAGGGTTAGGGTTAGAGTTAGGGTTAGGTTTAAGGTTAGGGTTAGGGTGTGGGTAAGGGTAAGGGTTAGGGTTAGGTTTAGGGTTAGGGTTAGGGTTAGGGTAAGGGTAAGAGTTAGGTTTAGGGTTAGGGTAAGGGTAATGGTTAGGGTTAGGTTTAGGGTTAGGGTTAGTGTTAGGGTAAGTATAAGGGTTAGGGTTAAGTTTACGGTTAGCGTTAGAGTTAGGGTTAGGTTTAAGGTTAGGGTTAGGGTGTGGGTAAGGGTTAGGGTTAGGGTTAGGGTTTGGGTTAGCGTAAAGGTAAGGATTAAATTTAGGGTTAGGGTTAGGTTTAGGGTTAGGGTTAGGGTTAGTGTTAGGGTAAGGATAAGGGTTAGGGTTAAGTTTAGGGTTAGGGTTAGAGTTAGGGTTAGGTTTAAGATTAGGGTTAAGTTGTGGGTAAGGGTAAGGGGTAGGATTAGGTTTAGGGTTAGGGTTAGGGTTACGGTTAGGGTTAGGGTTAGGGTTAGGGTAAGGGTATGTGTTAGGGTTAGGGTTAGGGTTAGTTTTAGGGTTAGGGTTAGCCTTAGGGTAAGGGTAAGGGTTAGGGTTAGGTTTAGGGTTAAGGTAAGGGTAAGGGTTAGGGTTAGGGTTGGGGTTAGGTTTAGCGTAAGGTTTAGGGTTTAGGTTTAGGGTAAGGGTAAGGTTTAGGGTTAGTGTTAGGGTAGGGGTTAGGATAAGGGTAAGGGTTAGTGTTAGGGTTAGGGTTATGGTTAGGTTTAATTTTAGGGTAAGAGTAAGGGTTAGGGTTAGGGTTAGGGTTAGGGTTAGGGTAAGGGTTAGGGTTAGGGTTATGGTGAGGGTAGAGGTTAGGGTGAGGGTAAGTGTTAGGGTTATGGTAATGGTTAGGGTTAAGGGTTAGGGTTAGTGTTAGGGTTAGGTTAAGGGTTAGAGTTAGGGTAACTTTTAGCATAAGGGTTAGGGTTAGGTTTAGGGTAAGGGTAAGGTTTAGGTTAGGTTTAAGGTTAGGGTTAGGGTGTGGGTAAGGATAAGGGTTAGGGTTAGGGTTAGGGTTAGGGTTAGGGTAAGGGTAAGGGTTAGGGTTAGGGTTAGGGTAAAGGTAAGGGTTAGGGTTAGGTTTAGGGTTAGGGTTAGCGTAAAGGTAAGGGTTAAATTTAGGGTTATGGTTAGGTTTAGGGTTAGCTTTAGGGTTAGTGTTAGGGTAAGTATAAGGGTTAGGGTTAAGTTTAGGGTTAGCGTTAGAGTTAGGGTTAGGTTTAAGGTTAGGGTTAGGGTGTGGGTAAGGGTAAGGGTTAGGGTTAGGGTTAGGGTTAGGGTTAGCGTAAAGGTAAGGATTAAATTTAGGGTTAGGGTTAGCTTTAGGGTTAGGGTTAGGGTTAGGGTTAGGGTAAGGATAAGGGTTAGAGTTAAGTTTAGGGTTAGGGTTAGAGTTAGGGTTTGGTTTAAGGTTAGGGTTATGGTGTGGGTTAGGGTAAGGGTTAGGGTTAGGTTTAGGTTTAAGGTTAGGTTTCCGGTTAGGGTTAGGGTTAGGGTTAGGGTTAGGTTAGGGTAAGGGTATGTGTTAGGGTTAGGGTTAGGGTTAGGTTTAGGGTTAGGGTTAGCGTTAGGGTAAGGGTAAAGGTTAGAGTTAGGGTTAGGGTTAGGTTACGGGTTATGGTTAGGTTTTAGGGTTTGGGTTTGGTTTAGGCTTAGGTTAGGGTTAGAGTTAGGGTTAGGGTTAGGTTTAGGTTTAGGTTTAGGGTAAGGGCAAGGTTTAGGTTTAGTGTTAGGGTTAGGTTTAGGCTTAGGGTTATGTTTAGGGTTAGGCTTAGGGTAAGGGGAAGGGTTAGGGTTAGGATTAGGGTTAGGGTTAGTGTAAGGGTAAGGGTTAGATTTAGGGTTAGGGTTACGGTAAGGGTAAGGGTTAGGGTTAGGTTTCAGGTTAGGGTTAGCGTAAAGGTAAGGGTTAAGTTTAGGGTTAGGGTTAGGTTTAGGGTTAGGGTTAGGGTTAGTGTTAGGGTAAGGATAAGGGTTAGGGTTAAGTTTAGGGTTAGGGTTAGAGTTAGGGTTAGGTTTAAGATTAGGGTTAAGTTGTGGGTAAGGGTAAGGGGTAGGGTTAGGTTTAGGGTTAGGGTTAGGGTTAGGGTTAGGGTTAGGGTGAGGGTGTGTGTTAGGGTTAGGGTTAGGGTTAGGTTTAGGGTTAGGGTTAGCCTTAGGGTAAGGGTAAGGGTTAGGGTTAGGTTTAGGGTTAAGGTAAGGGAAGGGTTAGGGTTAGTGTTAGGGTTAGGTTTAACGTAAGGTTTAGGGTTTAGGTTTAGGGTAAGGGTAAGGTTTAGGGTTATTGTTAGGGTAGGGGTTAGGATAAGGGTAAGGGTTAGTGTTAGGGTTAGGGTTATGGTTAGGTTTAATTTTAGGGTAAGAGTAAGGGTTAGGGTTAGGGTTAGGGTTAGGGTTAGGGTAAGGGTTAGGGTTAGGGTTATGGTGAGGGTAGAGGTTAGGGTTAGGGGAAGTGTTAGGGTTATGGTAATGGTTAGGGTTAAGGGTTAGGGTTAGTGTTTGGGTTAGGTTAAGGGTTAGAGTTAGGGTAACTTTTAGCATAAGGGTTAGGGTTAGGTTTAGGGTAAGGGTAAGGTTTAGGGTTAGGGTTAGGATTAGGGTAATGATAAGTGTTAGGATTAGGTTTAGGGTTAGGGTTAGGATAAGGGTAATGGTTAGGGTTAGGGTTAGACTTAGGGTAAGGGCAAGTGTTAGGGTTAGGGTTAGGGTTAGGGTTTGGGTAAGGGTAAGGGTAAGGTTAGGATTAAGGTTAGGGTTAGGGTTAGGTTTAGGTTAAGGGTTCAGGTAAGTTTTAGAATTAGGGTTAGGGTTACAGTTAGGTTTAGGGTTAGGGTTAGAGTAAGGGTAAGGGTTGGCGTTAGGTAAGGGTTAGGTTAGGGTTTGGGTTAAGTTTAGGGTTAGGGTTAGGGTAAGGGTAAATTTTAGGGTTAGGGTTAGGTTTACGGTTACGGTTAGGATTAGGGTTAGGGTAAAGATATGTGTTAGGGATAGGGTTAGGGTTAGGGTTAGGGTTAGGGTTAGGGTTATGGTTAGGGTTAGGGTTAGCGTTAGGGTAAGGGTAAGTTTTAGGGTTAGGGTAAGGTTTAAGGTAAGGGTTAGGTTTAGGGTTAGGGTTAGGGTTAGGGTAAGGGTTAGGGTTAGGGTTAGGGTTAGGGGTAGGGGTAGGTTTAAGGTTAAATTTAGGGTTAGCGTAAGGGTAAGGGTTAGGGTTAGGGTTAGGTTTAGGGTTAGGATAAGTGTAAGGGTTAGCGTTTGTTTAGGGTTAGGCTTAGGGGTTAGTGTTAGGGTTAGTGTTAGGGTAGGGTAGGGTAAGGGTTAATGTAGGGTTAGGGTTAGGGTTACAGTTAGGTTTAGGGTTAGGGTAATGGTAAGGGTTAGGGTTAGGGTTAGGTTAAGGGTTAGGGTTAGGGTTGGGTTTAGTGTAAGGGTTAGGGTTAGGATTAGGGTAAGGGTTAGGTTTAGGGTAAGGGTTAGGGTTAGGGTTAGGGTTAGGCTAAGGGTAAGGGTTAGGTCTAGGGTTGGGGTTAGGGTAAGTGTTCTGGTTAGGGTTAAGGTTAGGTTAAGGGTTAGGGTTAGGGGTTAGCTTTAGGGTTAGGGTTAGGGGTTAGTGTAAGGGTTAGTGTTAGGGTTAGGGTAAGGGTAAAGGTTAGGGTTAGGGTTAGGTTTATGGGTTAGGGTTAGGGTTAGGGTTAGGTTTAGGGTAAGGGCAAGGGTTAGGTTTAGGGTTAGGGTTAGGTTTAGGGTTAGGGTTAGGTTTAGGCTTAGGGTTAGGGTAAGGGTAAGGGTTAGGGTTAGAGTTAGGGTTAGGGTTAGGGTAAGGGTAAGGGTTAGGTTTTGGTTTAGGGTTAGGGTTAGTGTAAGGGTAAGGGTTAGATTTAGGGTTAGGGTTAGTGTTAGGATAAGGGTAAGGTTTAAGGTTAGGGTTAGGGTTAGGTTTAGAGTTAGGGTTCGGGTAAAGGTTAGGGTTAGGGTAAGGGTTAGGGTTAAGTTTAGGGTTAAGATTACGGTTCGGGTTAGGGTAAGGGTAAGGGTTAGGGTTAGGTTTACGGTTAGGGTTAGCGTAAAGGTAAGGGTTAAATTTAGGGTTAGGGTTAGGTTTAGGGTTAGGGTTAGAGTTAGGGTTAGGTTTAAGGTTAGGGTTAGGGTGTGGGTAAGGGTAAGTGTTAGGGTTAGGGTTAGGGTTAGGGTTAGGGTAAAGGTAAGGGTTAGGGTTAGAGTTAGGTATAGGGTAAGGGTAAGGGTTAGGGTTAGGTTTAGGGTTAGGGTTAGCGTAAAGGTAAGGGTTAAATTTAGGGTTAGTGTTAGGTTTAGGGTTAGGTTTAGGGTTAGTGTTAGGGTAAGTATAAGAGTTAGGGTTAAGTTTAGGGTTAGCGTTAGAGTTAGGGTTAGGTTTAAGGTTAGGGTTAGAGTGTGGGTAAGGGTAAGGGTTAGGGTTAGGGTTAGGGTTAGGGTTAGCATAAAGGTAAGGATTAAATTTAGGGTTAGGGTTAGCTTTAGGGTTAGGGTTAGGGTTAGTGTTAGGGTAAGGATAAGGGTTAGAGTTAAGTTTAGGGTTAGGGTTAGAGTTAGGGTTTGGTTTAAGGTTAGGGTTATGGTGTGGGTAAGGGTAAGGGTTAGGGTTAGGTTTAGGTTTAAGGTTAGGGTTCCGGTTAGGGTTAGGGTTAGGGTTAGGGTTAGGGTAAGGGTATGTGTTAGGGTTAGGGTTAGGGTTAGGTTTAGGGTTAGGGTTAGCGTTAGGGTAAGGGTAAAGGTTAGAGTTAGGGTTACGGTTAGGTTACGGGTTAGGGTTAGGTGTTAGGGTTAGGGTTTGGTTTAGGCTTAGGTTAGGGTTAGAGTTAGGGTTAGGGTTAGGTTTAGGTTTAGGTTTAGGTTTAGGGTAAGGGCAAGGTTTAGGTTTAGTGTTAGGGTTAGGTTTAGGCTTAGGGTTATGTTTAGGGTTAGGCTTAGGGTAAGGGTAAGGGTTAGGGTTAGGATTAGGGTTAGGGTTAGTGTAAGGGTAAGGGTTAGATTTAGGGTTAGGTTTAGGGTTACGGTAAGGGTAAGGGTTAGGGTTAGGTTTCGGGTTAGGGTTAGCGTAAAGGTAAGGGTTAAGTTTAGGGTTAGGGTTAGGTTTAAGGTTAGGGTTAGGGTTAGTGTTAGGGTAAGGATAAGGGTTAGGGTTAAGTTTAGAGTTAGGGTTAGAGTTAGGGTTAGGTTTAAGATTAGGGTTAAGTTGTGGGTAAGGGTAAGGGGTAGGGTTAGGTTTAGGGTTAGGGTTAGGTTATGGTTAGGGTTAGGGTTAGGGTTAGGGTAAGGGTATGTGTTAGGGTTAGGGTTAGGGTTAGGTTTAGGGTTAGGGTTAGCCTTAGGGTAAGGGTAAGGGTTAGGGTTAGGTTTAGGGTTAAGGTAAGGGTAAGGGTTAGGGTTAGGGTTAGGGTTAGGTTTAGCGTAAGGTTTAGGGTTAGGTTTAGGGTAAGGGTAAGGTTTAGGGTTATTGTTAGGGTAGGGGTTAGGATAAGGGTAAGGGTTAGTGTTAGGGTTAGGGTTATGGTTAGGTTTAATTTTAGGGTAAGAGTAAGGGTTAGGGTTAGTGTTAGGGTTAGGGTTAGGGTAAGGGTTAGGGTTAGGGTTATGGTGAATGTAGAGGTTAGGGTTAGGGTAAGTGTTAGGGTTATGGTAATGGTTAGGGTTAAGGATTAGGGTTAGTGTTAGGGTTAGGTTAAAGGTTAGAGTTAGGGTAACTTTTAGCATAAGGGTTAGGGTTAGGTTTAGGGTAAGGGTAAGGTTTAGGGTTAGGGTTAGGATTAGGGTAATGATAAGTGTTAGGGTTAGGTTTAGGGTTAGGGTTAGGGTAAGGGTAATGGTTAGGGTTAGGGTTAGACTTAGGGTAAGGGCAAGTGTTAGGGTTAGGGTTAGGGTTAGGGTTTGGGTAAGGGTAAGGGTAAGGGTTAGGATTAAGGTTAGGGTTAGGGTTAGGTTTAGGTTAAGGGTTCGGGTAAGTTTTAGAATTAGGGTTAGGGTTACAGTTAGGTTAAGGGTTAGGGTTAGAGTAAGGGTAAGGGTTCGTGTTAGGTTAAGGGTTAGGTTTAGGGTTTGGGTTAAGTTTAGGGTTAGCTTTAGGGTAAGGGTAAATTTTAGGGTTAGGGTTAGGTTTACTGTTACGGTTAGGGTTAGGGTTAGGGTATGGATATGTGTTAGGGTTAGGGTTAGGGTTAGGGTTACGGTTATGGTTAGCGTTAGGGTTAGCGTTAGGGTAAGGGTAAGTTTTAGGGTTAGGGTAAGGTTTAAGGTAAGGGTTAGGGTTAGGGTTAGGGTTAGGGTTAGGGTTAGGTTTAGGGTAAGGGTTAGGGTTAGGGTTAGGGTAAGTGTAAGGTTTAGGGTTAGGGTTAGGGTTAGGGAAAGGGTAAGGGTTAGGGTTAGGGGTAGGGTTAAGGTTAGGTTTAGGGTTAGCGTAAGGGTAAGGGTTAGGGTTAGGGTTAGGTTTAGGGTTAGGATAAGTGTAAGGGTTAGCGTTAGGGTTAGGGTTAGGCTTAGGGGTTAGTGTTAGGGTTAGTGTTAGGGGAGGGTAGGGTAAGGGTTAATGTTAGGGTTAGGGTTAGGGTTACAGTTAGGGTTAGGGTAATGGTAATGGTAAGGGTAATGGTAGGGTAATGGTAAGGGTTAGGGTTACAGTTAGGTTAAGGGTTAGGGTTAGGGTTGGGTTTAGTGTAAGGGTTAGGGTTAGGATTAGGGTAAGGGTTAGGGTTAGGGTTAGGGTAAGGGTTAGGGTTAGGGTTAGGGTTAGGCTAAGGGTAAGGGTTAGGGCTAGGGTTAGGGTTACGGTAAGTGTTCTGGTTAGGGTTAAGCTTAGGTTAAGGGTTAGGGTTAGGGGTTAGCTTTAGGGTTAGGGTTAGGGTTAGTGTAAGGGTTAGGTTTAGGGTTAGGGTAAGGGTAAAGGTTAGGGTTAGGGTTAGGTTTATGGGTTAGGGTTAGGGTTAGGGTTAGGTTTAGGGTTAGGTTTAGGGTAAGGGCAAGGGTTAGGTTTAGGGTTAGGGTTAGGTTTAGGGTTACGGTTAGGTTTAGGCTTAGGGTTAGGGTAAGGGTAAGGGTTAGGGTTAGAGTTAGGGTTAGGGTTAGGGTAAGGGTAAGGGTTAGGGTTAGGGTTAGGGTTAGGTTTAGAGTTACGGTTCGGGTAAAAGTTAGGGTTAGGGTAAGGGTTAGGGTTAAGGTTAGGGTTAAGATTACGGTTCGGGTTAGGGTAAGGGTAAGGGTTAGTGTTAGGTTTACGGTTAGGGTTAGCGTAAAGGTAAGGGTTAAATTTAGGGTTAGGGTTAGGTTTAGGGTTAGGGTTAGAGTTAGGGTTAGGTTTAAGGTTAGGGTTAGGGTGTGGGTAAGGGTAAGGGTTAGGGTTAGGGTTAGGGTTAGGGTTAGGGTAAGGGTAAGGGTTAGGGTTAGGGTTAGGGTAAGGGTAAGGGTTAGGGTTAGGTTTAGGGTTAGGTTTAGTGTTAGCGTAAGTATAAGGGTTAGGGTTAAGTTTAGGGTTAGCGTTAGAGTTAGGGTTAGGTTTAAGGTTAGGGTTAGGGTGTGGGTAAGGGTAAGGGTTAGGGTTAGGGTTAGGGTTAGGGTTAGCGTAAAGGTAAGGATTAAATTTAGGGTTAGGGTTAGCTTTAGGGTTAGGGTTAGGGTTAGTGTTAGGGTAAGGATAAGGGTTAGAGTTAAATTTAGGGTTAGGATTAGAGTTAGGGTTTGGTTTAATGTTAGGGTTATGGTGTGGGTAAGGGTAAGGGTTAGGGTTAGGTTTAGGTTTAAGGTTAGGTTTCCGGTTAGGGTTAGGGTTAGGGTTAGGGTTAGGGTTAGGGTAAGGGTATGTGTTAGGGTTAGGGTTAGGGTTAGGTTTAGGGTTAGGGTTAGCGTTAGGGTAAGGGTAAAGGTTAGAGTTAGGGTTAGGGTTAGGTTACGGGTTATGGTTAGGTTTTAGGGTTTGGGTTTGGTTTAGGCTTAGGTTAGGGTTAGAGTTAGGGTTAGGGTTAGGTTTAGGTTTAGGTTTAGGGTAAGGGCAAGGTTTAGGTTTAGTGTTAGGGTTAGGTTTAGGCTTAGGGTTATGTTTAGGGTTAGGCTTAGGGTAAGGGGAAGGGTGAGGGTTAGGTTTAGGGTTAGGGTTAGTGTAAGGGTAAGGGTTAGATTTAGGGTTAGGTTTAGGGTTACGGTAAGGGTAAGGGTTAGGTTTAGGTTTCGGATTAGGGTTAGCGTAAAGGTAAGGGTTAAGTTTAGGGTTAGGGTTAGGTTTAGGGTTAGGGTTAGGGTTAGTGTTAGGGTAAGGATAAGGGTTAGGGTTAAGTTTAGGGTTAGGGTTAGAGTTAGGGTTAGGTTTAAGATTAGGGTTAAGTTGTGGGTAAGGGTAAGGGGTAGGATTAGGTTTAGGGTTAGGGTTAGGGTTACGGTTAGGGTTAGGGTTAGGGTTAGGGTAAGGGTATGTGTTAGGGTTAGGGTTAGGGTTAGGTTTAGGGTTAGGGTTAGCCTTAGGGTATGGTAAGGGTTAAGGTTAGGTTTAGGGTTAAGGTAAGGGTAAGGGTTAGGGTTAGGGTTAGGGTTAGGTTTAGGGTTATTGTTAGGGTAGGGGTTAGGATAAGGGTAAGGGTTAGTGTTAGGGTTAGGGTTATGGTTAGGTTTAATTTTAGGGTAAGAGTAAGGGTTAGGGTTAGGGTTAGGGTTAGTGTTAGGGTAAGGGTTAGTGTTAGGGTTATGGTGAGGGTAGAGGTTAGGGTTAGGGAAGTGTTAGGGTTATGGTAATGGTTAGGGTTAAGGGTTAGGGTTAGTGTTAGGGTTAGGTTAAGGGTTAGAGTTAGGGTAACTTTTAGCATAAGGGTTAGGGTTAGGTTTAGGGTAAGGGTAAGGTTTAGGGTTAGGGTTAGGATTAGGGTAATGATAAGTGTTAGGGTTAGGTTTAGGGTTAGGGTTAGGGTAAGGGTAATGGTTAGGGTTAGGGTTAGACTTAGGGTAAGGGCAAGTGTTAGGGTTAGGGTTAGGGTTAGGGTTTGGGTAAGGGTAAGGGTAAGGGTTAGGATTAAGGTTAGGGTTAGGGTAAGCGTAAGGGTTAGGGTTAAGGTTAGGGTTAGGATTAGTTTTAGAATTAGGGTTAGGGTAAGGGTAAGAGTTAGGGTTAGGATTAGGGTTAGGGTTAGGGTAAGGGTTAGGGTTATGTTTAGGGTTAGGTTTAGGTTTATGTTTAGGGTTAGGTTTAGGGTTAATATAAGGGTTAGGGTTAGGGTTAGGTGTAGTGTTGGGGTTAAGCTTAGGGTTAGGGTAAGGGTAAGGGTTAGGTTTAGGTTTAGATTTAGGTTTAGGGTTAGGTTTAGGGTTACGGTTAGGGTTAGGGTTAGGGTAAGGGTATGTGCTAGGGTTAGGTTTAGGGTTAGGGTTAAGGTAAGGGTAAGGGTTAGGGTTAGGGTTAGGATTAAGGTTAGGTTTAGGGTTAGGTTTAGGTAAGGATAAATTTTAGGGTTAGGGTTAGGGTTAGGCTAAGGGTAAGGGTAAGGTTTATGGTTAGGTTAGGGTTAGGGTTAGGTTTAGGGTTAGGGTAAGGGTAAGGGTAAGGGTTAGTGTTAGGGTTAGGGTAAGTGTTTTGGTTAGGGTTAGGGTTAGGGATAGTGTTAGGGTAAAGGTAAAGTTTAGGGTTAGGGTTAGGGTTAGGTGTTAGGGTTAGGGTTAGGGTGAGGTTTAATGTTAGGGTTAGTGTAAGGGTTAGGGTTAGGGTTAGGTTTAGGTTAGGGTTAGTGTTAGGTTTAGGTTTAGTGTTAGGGTAGGGTAAGGTTTAGGGTTAGGTTTAGTGTAAGGGTAAGGGTTAGGGTTAGGGTTAGGGTTAGGGTTAAGGTTAGGGTTAGGGTAAGGGTTAGGTTTAGGTTTAGGGTAAGGGTTAGGGTTAGGGTTAGGTTTAGGGTTAGAGTTAGGTTTAGGGTTAGGGTAAGGGTAAGGCTTAGGGTTAGGGTTAGGGTTAGGTTAAGGGTTAGGTTTAGGGTTTAGGGTTAGGGTTAGTGTTAAGGTAAGGGTTAAGGTTAGGATTAGGGTAAGTGTTACGTTTATGGTTAGGTTTCGGGTAAGGGTAAGTGTTAGGGTTAGGGTTAGGTTTAGTGTAAGTGTTAGAGTAAGGGTTAGGGTTAGGGTTAGATTTGGGGTATGGGTTAATGTTAGGGTAAGGGTGAGGGTAAGGGTAAGGGTTAGGGTTAGGGTTAGGGTTAGGGTAAGTGGTCTGGTTAGGGTTAGGGTTAGGGTAAGGGAAAGTTTAGCGTTCGGGTTAGGATTATGGGTTATGGTTATTTTTAGTATTAGGTTTGGGGTTAGGTTGAGGGTAAGGGCAAGGTTTAGGTTTAGGGTTAGGGTTAGGTTTAGGGTTAGGGTTAGGGTTAGTTTTAGGGTGAGGGTTAGGGTAAGTGTAAGGGTTAGATTAGAGTTAGGATTAGGGTAAGGTTAAGGGTTAGGGTTAGGGTTAGTGTAAGGGTAAGGTTAGATTTATGGTTAGGGTAAGGGTAAGGGTTGTGGTTAGGGTTAGGGTTAGGTTTAGGGTTAGGGTTAGGGTTAAGGTTAGGGTTAGGGTAAGGGTTAGGGTTAAGGTTAGGGTTAGGGTTAGGGTTAGGGTTAGGGTAAGGGTAAAGGGTTAGGGTTAGATTTATGGTTAGGGTTAGGGTAAAGGTAAGGGTTAAGTTTAGGTTTAGGGTTAGGGTTAGGGTCAGGTTAAGGATAAGGGTTAGGGTTAAGTTTAGGGTTAGGGTTAGAGTTAGGGTTAGCTTTAATGTTAGGGTTAGGGTGTGGGTAAGGGTAAGGGTTAGGGTTAGGTTTAGGTTTAGGGTTAGGGTTACAGTTAGAGTTAGGGTTATGGTTAGGGTAAGGGTAAGGGTTAGGGTTAGGGTTAGGCTTATGGTTAGGGTTAGGTTTAAGGTAAGAGTAAGGTGAGGTTTAGGGTTAGGGTTAGTGTTATGGTAAGGGTTAGGGTTAGGGTTAGGGTAGATATTAGGGTTATGATTAGGATTAGGGTAAGGGTTAGGGTTAGGGTTAGGGTTAGGGTTATGGTAAGGATAAGAGTTTGATTAGTGTTAGGTTTAGGGTAAGGGTAAGGTTTAGGGTTACGGTTAGGGTTAGGGTTAGGTGTAGGGTAAGGGTAAGGGTTAGGGTTAGGGTTAGGGTTAGGTTTAGGGTTAGGGTAAGGGTTAGGGTTAGGGTTAATATAAGGGTTAGTGTTAGGGTTAGGTGTAGTGTTGGGGTTAAGTTTAGGGTTAGGGTAAGGGTTAGGTTTATGTTTAGATTTAGGTTTAGGGTTAGGTTTAGGGTTATGGTTAGGGTTAGGATTAGGGTAAGGGTATGTGCTAGGGTTAGGGTTAGGGTTAGGGTTAGGGTTAGTGTTAGGGTTAAGGTAAGGGTAAGGGTTAGGGTTAGAGTTAGGATTAGGGTTATGTTTAGGGTAAGGTTTAGGGTTAGGTTTAGGTATGGATAAGGTTTAGGGTTAGGGTTTGGGTTAGGCTAAGGGTAAGGGTAAGGGTTAGGGTTAGGGTTAGGTTTAGGGTGAGGGTAAGGGTAAGGGTAAGGGTTAGGGTTAGGGTAAGGGTAAGTGTTCTGGTTAGGGTTAGTTTTAGGGTTAGTGTTAGGGTAAGGGTAAAGTTTAGCGTTAGGTTAGGTTTAGGTGTTAGGGTTAGGGTTAGGGTGAGGTTTAATGTTAGGGTTAGTGTAAGGGCAAGGGTTAGGGTTAGGGTTAGGGTTAGGTTAGGGTTAGGTTTAGATTTAGTGTTAGGGTAGGGTAAGGTTTAGGGTTAAGGTTAGGGTTAGAGTAAGGATTATGGATAGGGTTAGGGTCATGGTAAAGGTTACGGTTAGGTTTAGGTTTAGGGTTAGGGTAAGGGTTAGGGTTAGGTTTAGGGTTAGGGTTAGGGAAAGGGTAAGGGTGAGGGTTAAGTTAGGTTTAGTGTAAGGGTAAGGGTTAGGGTTAGGGTTAGGGTTAAGGTTAAGGTTAGGGTTAGGGTTAGGGTAAGGGTTAGTTTTAGGGTTAGGGTAAGAGTTAGGGTTAGGGTTAGAGTTAGGTTTAGGGTTAGGGTAAGCGTAAGGCTTAGGGTTAGGGTTAGGGTTAGGTTAAGGGTTAGGTTTAGGGGTTAGGGCTAGGGTTAGTGTTAAGGTAAGCGTTAAGGTTAGGATTAGGGTAAGGGTTAGGTTTAGGGTTAGGTTTCGGGTAAGGGTAAGTGTTAGGGTTAGGGTTAGGTTTAGGGTAAGTGTTAGAGTAAGGGTTAGGGTTACGGTTAGATTTAGGGTATGGGTTAAGTTTAGGGTTAGGGTGAGGGTAAGGGTAAGGGTTAGGGTTAGGTTTAGGGTTAGGGTAAGTGTTCTGGCTAGGGTTAGGGTTAGGGTAAGGGGAAAGTTTAGGGTTAGGGTTAGGATTATGGGTTAGGGTTATTGTTAGGGTTAGGTTTGGGGTTAGGTTGAGGGTAAGGGCAAGGGTTAGGTTTAGGGTTAGGGTTAGGTTTAGGGTTAGGGTTAGTGTTAGTTTTATGGTTAGGGTTAGGGTAAGTGTAAGGGTTAGGGTTAGAGTTAGGATTAGGGTAAGGGTAAGGCTTAGGGTTAGGTTTAGGGTTAGGGTTAGTGTAAGGGTAAGGGTTAGATTTATGGTTAGGGTAAGGGTAAGTGTTGGGGTTAGGATTAGGGTTAGGTTTAGGTTAGGGTTAGGGTTGAGGTAAGGGTAAGGGTTAGGGTTAAGGTTAGGGTTAGGGTTAGGGTTAGGGTAAGGGTAAGGGTTAGGGTTAGGTTTAGGGTTAGGGTTAGGGTAAAGGTAAGGGTTAATGATAAGGGTTAGGGTTAAGTTTAGGGTTATGGTTAGAGTTAGGTTTAGCTTTACTGTTAGGGGTTTGGGTGTGGATAAGGGTAAGGGTTAGGGTTAGGTTTAGGTTTAGGGTTAGGGTTACAGTTAGGTTTGGGGTTATGTTTAGGGTAAGGGTAAGGGTTAGGGTTAGGCTTGGTTAGGTTTAGGTTTAGGGTAACAGTAAGGGTTAGGTTTAGGGTTAGGGTTAGGGTTAGGGTTAGGGTCGATATTGGGGTTATGGTTAGGATTAGGGTAAAGGTTAGGGTTAGGGTTAGGGTTAGGGTAATGGTAAGGATAAGGGTTGGATTAGTGTTAGGTTTAGGGTAAGGGTAAGGTTTAGGGTTACGGTTAGGTTTAGGGTTAGGTGTAGGGTAAGGGTAAGGGTTAGGGTTAGGGTTAGGGTTAGGGTTAGGTTTAGGGTTAGAGTTAGGTTTAGGGTTAGTGTAAGGGTTAGGGTTAGGGTTAGGGTTAGGTTAAGTGTTAGGGTTAGGGGTTAGGGTTAGGTTTAGGGTTAGGGTTAGAGTTATGTGTAGGGTTAGTGTAAGGGTTACGGTAAGGGTTAGGGTTATGTTTAGGGTTAGGGTTAGGGTTAGGTTTAGGGTTAGGGTTAGAATAAGTGTAAGGGTTAAGGTTAGGTTTAGGGTTAGGTTAAGTGTTAGGGTATGGGTTAGGGTAAGGGTAAGGGTTAGGGTTAGGGTAAGGGTAAGTGTTAGGGTTAGTGTTAGGTTTAGGATTAGGGTTTGGGTAAGTGTTAGGGTTAGGATCAGGGTTACGTTTAGTGTAGGGGTAAGGTTAGGTTTAGGGTGAAGGTAAGGGTTTGGGTTAGGGTTAGGGTAAGTGTTAGGGTAAGGGTAAGGGTTAGGGTTAGGCTGAGGGTTAGGGTTAGCATAAAGGTAAGGGTTAAGTTTAGGGTTAGGGTTAGGTTTAGGGTTAGGGTTAGGGTTAGGGTTAGGATATAAGGGTAAGGGTTAGGGAGAGGGTTAGGGTTAAAGTTAGGTTTACTGTTAGGGTAAGGGTAAGGGTTAGGGTTAGGGTTAGGGTAATGGTTAGGGTTAGTGTTCGGGTTAGGGTAGGGTTTAGGGGAAGGGTAAGTGTAAGGTTTAGGGTTAGGGTTAGTGTTAGGATAAGGGTAAGGGTTAATGTTAGGGTTAGCGTTTGGCTAAGGGGTTAGGGTTAGGTTTAGAGTTAGGGTAGGTTAAGGGTTAGGGTTAGGGTGAGGGTTAGTGTTAGGTTTAGTGTTAGGGTTAGGAAAAGTGTATGGATTAGGGTTAGGGTTAGGATTAAGGTCAGGGTTAGGCTTAGGGTTAGGGTTAGGTTTAGGGTTAGGGCTAGGGTAAGGGTTAGGGTTAGGTTAGTGTTAGGGTAAGTGTTCTGGTTAGGGTTAGGGTTAGGTTAAGGGTTAGGGTTAGGGGTTAGGTTGAGGGTTAGGGTTAGGGTTAGTGTAAGGGTTAGGGTTAGTTTTAGGGTTAGGGTTATGGTTAGTTTTATGGTTAGGGTTAGGGTAAGTGTAAGGGTTAGGGTTAGGTTTAGGGTTAGGGTTAGGGTTAGTTTTATGGTTAGGGTTAGGGTAAGTGTAAGGGTTAGGGTCAGGTTAGGGTTAGGGTTAGGGTTAGTTTTATGGTTAGGGTTAGGGTAAGTGTAAGGGTTAGGGTTAGGTTTAGGTTAGGGTTAGTGTAAGGTTAAGGGTTAGATTTATGGTTAGGGTAAGGGTAAGGGTTGGGGTTAGGGTTAGGGTTAGGTTTAGGTTTAGGGTTAGGGTTAAGGTTAGGGTAAGGGTTAGGGTTAATGTTAGGGTTAGGGTTAGGGTTAGGGTTAGGGTAAGGGTAAGGGTTAGGGTTAGGTTTAGGGTTAGGGTTAGGGTAAAGGTAAGGGTTAAGGATAAGGGTTAGGGTTAAGTTTACCGTTAGGGTTAGAGTTAGGGTTAGCTTTACTGTTAGGGTTAGGGAGTGCGTAATGGTAAGGGTTAGGGTTAGGTTTAGGTTTAGGTTTAGGGTTACAGTTAGGTTTGGGTTATGGTTAGGGTATGGGTAAGGGATAGGGTTAGGCTTGGTTAGGTTTACGTTTAGGGTAAGAGTAAGGGTTAGGTTAGGGTTAGGGTTAGGGTTAGGGTAAGTGTTAGGTTTAGGGTTAGGGTTAGGGTCGATATTACAGTTATGGTTAGGATTAGGGTAAAGGTTAGGGTTAGGGTTAGGGTTAGGGTAATGGTAAGGGTAAGGGTTGGATTAGTGTTAGGTTTAGGGTAAGGGTAAGGTTTAGGGTTACCGTTAGGTTTAGGGTTAGGTGTAGGGTAAGGGTAAGGGTTAGGGTTAGGATTAGGTTTATGGTTAGGGTTAGGTTTAGGTTTAGGGTTAGAGTTAGGTTTAGGGTTAGTGTAAGGGTTAGGGTTAGGGTTAGGGTTAGGTTAAGTGATAGGGTTAGGGGTTAGGGTTAGGTTTAGGGTTAGGGTTAGAGTTAGGTTTAGTGTTAGTGTAAGGGTTAGGGTAAGGGTTAGGGTTATGTTTAGGGTTACGGTTAGGGTTAGGTTTAGGGTTAGGGTTAGAATAAGGGTAAGGGTTAAGGTTAGGTTAGGGTTAGCTTAAGGGTTAGGGTTAGGGTCAGGGTAAGGGTAAGGGTTAGGGTTAGGGTAAGGGTAAGTGTTAGGGTTAGTGTTAGGTTTAGGATTAGGGTTTGGGTAAGTGTTAGGGTTAGGATTAGGGTTAGGTTTAGTGCTCGGGTAAGGTTAGGTTTAGGGTGAGGGTAAGGGTTTGGGTTAGGGTTAGGGTAAGTGTTAGGGTAAGGGTGAGTTTTTGGGTTAGGGTTAGGGTTACGGTAAGGGTAAGGGTTAGGGTTAGGCTTAGGGTTAGGGTTAGCGTAAAGGTAAGGGTTAAGTTTAGGGTTAGGTTTAGGTTTAGGGTTAGGGTTAGGGTTAGGGTTAGGATAAGGGTAAGGGTTAGGGTGAGGGTTAGGTTAAAGTTAGGTTTAGTGTTAGGGTAAGGGTAAGGGTTAGGGTTAGGGTTAGGGTAAAGGTTAGTGTTAGTGTTAGGGTTAGGGTAGGGTTTAGGGTAAGGGTAAGTGTAAGGTTTAGGGTTAGGGTTAGGGTTAGGATAAGGGTAAGGGTTGGGGTTAGGGTTAGGGTTAGGGTAAGTGTTAGGGTTAGGGTTAGGGTTAGGGTCGATATTAGGGTTATGGTTAGGATTAGGGTAAAGGTTAGGGTTAGGGCTGGGTTAGGGTAATGGTAAGGGTAAGGGTTGGATTAGTGTTAGGTTTAGGGAAAGGGTAAGGTTTAGGGTTACCGTTAGGTTTAGGGTTAGGTGTAGGGTAAGGGTAAGGGTTAGGGTTAGGATTAGGTTTAGGGTTAGGGTTTAGGTTTAGGTTTAGGGTTAGAGTTAGGTTTAGGGTTAGTGTAAGGGTTAGGGTTAGGGTTAGGGTTAGGTTAAGTGATAGGGTTAGGGGTTAGGGTTAGGTTTAGGGTTAGGGTTAGAGTTAGGTTTAGTGTTAGTGTAAGGGTTAGGGTAAGGGTTAGGGTTATGTTTAGGGTTACGGTTAGGGTTAGGTTTAGGGTTAGGGTTAGAATAAGGGTAAGGGTTAAGGTTAGGTTTAGGGTTAGGTTAAGGGTTAGGGTTAGGGTCAGGGTAAGGGTAAGGGTTAGGGTTAGGGTAAGGGTAAGTGTTAGGGTTAGTGTTAGGTTTAGGATTAGGGTTTGGGTAAGTGTTAGGGTTAGGATTAGGGTTAGGTTTAGTGCTCGGTAAGGTTAGGTTTAGGGTGAGGGTAAGGGTTTGGGTTAGGGTTAGGGTAAGTGTTAGGGTAAGGGTGAGTTTTTGGGTTAGGGTTAGGGTTACGGTAAGGGTAAGGGTTAGGGTTAGGCTTAGGGTTAGGGTTAGCGTAAAGGTAAGGGTTAAGTTTAGGGTTAGGGTTAGGTTTAGGGTTAGGGTTAGGGTTAGGGTTAGGATAAGGGTAAGGGTTAGGGTGAGGGTTAGGGTTAAAGTTAGGTTTAGTGTTAGGGTAAGGGTAAGGGTTAGGGTTAGGGTTAGGGTAAAGGTTATGGTTAGTGTTAGGGTTAGGGTAGGGTTTAGGGTAAGGGTAAGTGTAAGGTTTAGGGTTAGGGTTAGGGTTAGGATAAGGGTAAGGGTTGGGGTTAGGGTTAGGGTTAGGGTAAGTGTTAGGGTTAGGGTTAGGGTTAGGGTCGATATTAGGGTTATGGTTAGGATTAGGGTAAAGGTTAGGGTTAGGGTTAGGGTTAGGGTAATGGTAAGGGTAAGGGTTGGATTAGTGTTAGGTTTAGGAAAGGGTAAGGTTTAGGGTTACCGTTAGGTTTAGGGTTAGGTGTAGGGTAAGGGTAAGGGTTAGGGTTAGGATTAGGTTTAGGGTTAGGGTTAGGTTTAGGTTTAGGGTTAGAGTTAGGTTTAGGGTTAGTGTAAAGGTAAGGGTTAAGTTTAGGGTTAGGGTTAGGTTTAGGGTTAGGGTTAGGGTTAGGGTTAGGATAAGGGTAAGGGTTAGGGTGAGGGTTAGGGTTAAAGTTAGGTTTAGTGTTAGGGTAAGGGTAAGGGTTAGGGTTAGGGTTAGGGTAAAGGTTAGGGTTAGTGTTAGGGTTAGGGTAGGGTTTAGGGTAAGGGTAAGTGTAAGGTTTAGGGTTAGGGTTAGGGTTAGGATAAGGGTAACGGGTTAATGTTAGGGTTAGCGTTTGGCTAAGGGGTTAGTGTTAGGTTTAGGGTTAGGGTAGGTTAAGTGTTAGGGTTACTGTGAGGGTTAGTGTTAGGGTTAGGAAAAGTGTATGGATTAGGGTTAGGGTTAGGATTAAGGTTAGGGTTAGGCTTAGGGTTAGGGTTAGGTTTAGGGTTAGGGCTAGGGTAAGGGTAAGGATTAGGGTTACGGTTAGGGTTAGGGTTAGGTTTAGGGTTAGGATAAGGGTAAGGGTTAATGTTAGGGTTAGGGTTAGGGTTAGAGTTAGGTTTAGGTTTGGGGTAAGGATAAGGGTTAGGGTTAGGTTTAGGGTTAGGTTAAGGGTTAGGGTTAGGTGTTAGGGTTAGGGTTAGGGTTAGGGTTAGTGTAAGGGTTAGGGTTAGGATTAGGGTAAGGCTTAGGCTTAGGGTCAGGGTAAATGTTAGAGTTACGGTTAGGGTTAGGCTAAGGATAAGGGTTAGGGCTAGGGTTAGTGTTAGGGTAAGTGTTCTGGTTAGGGTTAGGGTTAGGTTAAGGGTTAGGGTTAGGGGTTAGGTTGAGGGTTAGGGTTAGGGTTAGTGTAAGGGTTAGGGTTAGGGTTTAGGGTAAGGGTAAATGTTAGGGTTAGGGTTAGGGTTATGGTTAGTGTTAGGGTTAGGGTTCGAGTTAGGTTTAGGGTTAGTTTAGGGTAAAGGCAAGGGTTAGTTTTAGGGTTAGGGTGAGGTTTAGGGTTAGGGTTAGTTTTAGGCTTAGGGTTAGGGTAAGGGTAAGGGTTAGGGTTAGAGTTAGGGTTAGGTTAAGGGTAAGAGTTAGGGTTAGGTTTAGGGTTAGGGTTAGTGTAAGGGTAAGCGTTAGATTAAGGGTTAGGGTTAGTGTTAGGATAAGGGTAAGGGTTAGGTTAGGGTTAGGGTTAGGTTTAGGATTAGGGTTAGGGTAACGGTTAGGGTTAGGGTAAGGGTTAGGGGTAAGGTTGGGGTTAAGGTTAGGGTTCGGGTTTGGGTCAGGGTAAGGGTAAGGGTTACGGTTAGGTTTAGGGCTAGGGTTAGCGTAAAGGTAAGGCTCAAATTTAGGGTTAGGGTTAGGTTTAGGGTTAGGATTCGGGTTAGTGTTAGGGTAAGGATAAGCGTTAGGGTTAAGTTTAGGGTTAGGGTTAGTGTTAGGGTTAGGTTAAGGTTAGTGTTAGAGTGTGGGTAAGGGTAAGGGTTAGGGTTAGGTTTAGGGTTACGGTTAGGGTTAGGGTTAGGGTTAGCGTAAAGGTAAGGGTTAAATTAGGGTTAGGGTTAGGTTTAGGGTTAGGGTTAGGGTTAGTGTTAGGGTAATGATAAGGGTTAGGGTTAAGTTTAGGGTTAGGGTTAGAGTTAGGGTTAGGTTTAAGGTTAGGGTTAGGGTGTGGGTAAGGGTAAGGGTTAGGGTTAGGGTTAGGGTTAGGGTTAGCGTAAGGTAAGGGTTAAATTTAGGGTTAGGGTTAGGTTTAGTGTTAGGGTTAGGGTTAGTGTTAGGGTAAGGATAAGTGTTAGGGTTAAGTTTAGGGTTAGGGTTAGAGTTAGGGATAGGTTTAAGGTTAGGGTTAGGGTGTGGGTAAGGGTAAGTGTTAGGGTTAGGTTTAGGGTTAGGGTTAAGGTTACGGTTAGGGTTAGGGTTAGGGTTAGGGTAAGGATATGTGTTAGGGTTAGGGTTAGGGTTAGGTTTAGGGTTAGGGTTAGCGTTAGGGTAAGGGTAAGGGTAAGTGTTAGGGTTAGGTTTAGGGTTAGGTTAAGGGTTAGGGTTAGGTGTTAGGCTTAGGTTAAGGGTTAGGGTAAGGGTTAGGGTTAGGGTTCGGGTTAGGGTAAGTGTTAGGGTTAGGGTTAGGGTTAGGGTTAGAGTTAGGATAAATGTTAGTATTAGGGTTAGGGTAATGGTAAGGGTTAGGGTTAAGGTTAGGGTTAGGATTAGTTTTAGAGTTAGGGTTAGGGTAAGGGTAAGGGTTAGGGTTAAGGTTAGGGTTAGGATTAGTTTTAGAGTTAGGGTTAGGGTTAGGGTAAGAGTTAGGTTAATGTTTAGGGTTAGGGTTAGGGTTAGGTTTAGGGTTAGGGTTAGAATAAGGGTAAGGGTTAGGGTTAGGTTTAGGGTTAGGTTAAGGGTTAGGGTTAGGTTTAGGATTAGGGTTTGCGTAAGTGTTAGGGTTAGGATTAGGGTTAGGTTTAGTGTTGGGGTAAGGTTAGGTTTAGGGTTAGGGTAAGGGTTTGGTTAGGGTTAGGGTAAGTGTTAGGGTAAGGGTGAGTTTTCGGGTTAGGGTTAGGGTTAAGGTAAGGGTAAGAGTTTCGGTTAGGCTTAGGGTTAGGGTTAGGGTTTTGGTAAGGGTTAGATTAGGGTAAGGGTTAGGGTTAAGTTCAGGCTTAGGGTTGGGGTTAGGGTTAGGGTAAGGGTAAGGGTTAAGGTTAGGTTTAGGGTTAGGGTTAGCATAAAGGTAAGGGTTAAGTTTAGCGTTAGGGTTAGGTATAGGGTTAGGGTTAGGTTTAGGGTTAGGCTTAGGGTAAGGGTTAGGGTGAGGGTTAGGGTTAAGGTTAGGTTTAGTGTTAGGGTAAGGGTAAGGGTTAGGGTTAGGGTAATGGTTAGGGTTAGCGTTAGGGTTAGGGTAGGGTTTAGGGTAAGGGTAAGTGTAAGGTTTAGGGTTAGGGTTAGTGTTAGGATAAGGGTAAGGGTTAATGTTAGGGTTAGCGTTTGGCTAAGGGGTTAGGGTTAGGTTTAGGGTTAGGGTAGGTTAAGGGTTAGGGTTAGGGTTAGGGTTAGTGTTAGGTTTAGTGTTAGGGTTAGGAAAAGGGTATGGATTAGGGTTAGGGTTAGGATTATGGTTAGGTTTAGGCTTAGGGTTAGGGTTAGGTTTAGGGGTAGGGCTAGGGTAAGGGTAAGGATTAGGGTTACGGTTAGGGTTAGGGTTAGGGTTAGGATAAGGGTAAGGGTTAATGTTAGGGTTAGGTTAGGTTTAGGGTTAGGGTAGGGTAGGGTAAGGGTTAATGTTAGGGTTAGGATTAGGTTTAGAGTTAGGTTTAGGTACCGGGTTCGGGTAAGGGTTCGGGTTAAGGTTAGGGTTAGGTTAAGGGTTAGGGTTAGGTGTTAGGGTTAGGGTTAGGGTTAGGGTTAGTGTAAGGGTTAGGGTTAGGATTAGGGTAAGGCTTAGGGTTAGGGTTAGGGTAAAGGTTAGTGTTAAGGTTAGGGTTAGGCTAAGGATAAGTTTTAGGGCTAGGGTTAGTGTTAGGGTAAGAGTTCTGGTTAGGGTTAGGCTTAGGTTAAGGGTTAGGGTTAGGGGTTAGGTTGAGGGTTAGGGTTAGGGTTAGTATAAGGGTTAGGGTTAGGGTTAGGGTAAGGGTAAAGGTTAGGGTTAGGGTTAGGGTTATGGTTAGTGTTAGGGTTAGGGTTCGGGTTAGGTTTAGGGTTAGGTTTAGTGTAAGGGCAAGGACTAGGTTTAGGGTTAGGGTGAGGTTTAGGGTTAGGGTTAGTTTTAGGCTTAGGGTTAGGGTAAGGGTAAGGGTTAGGGTTAGAGTTAGGGTTAGGTTAAGTGTAAGGGATAGGGTTAGGTTTAGGGTTAGGGTTAGTGTAAGGGTAAGGGTTAGATTTAGGGTTAGGGTTAGTGTTAGGATAAGGGTAAGGGTTAGGGTTAGTGTTAGGGTTAGTGTTAGGATAAGGGTAAGGGTTAGGGTTAGGGTTAGTGTTAGGATAAGGGTAAGGGTTAGGGTTAGTGTTAGGGTAAGGATAAGGGTTAGGATTAGGGTTAGAGTTAGGGGTTACGGTTAGGGTTAGGTTTAGGGTTAGGTAGGTTAAGAGTAAGTTTTAAGGGTTATGGACAGTGTTAGGGTTGGGGTTAGATTTAGGGTTAGGGTTAGGGTAAGGGAAAGGGTTAGGTTTAGGGTTAGGGTTAGGGTCAGCGTAATTGTAAGAGTTAGGTTTAGGTTTAGGGTTAGGGTTAGAGTTAGCGTTAGCGTAAGGGTTAGTGTTAAGTTTAGGGTCAGGGTTAGGTTTAGGTTTAGGGTTAGTGTGTAGGGTAAGGGTAAGGGTTAGGGTTAAAATTAGTGTTAGTGTTAGGGTAAGGGTTAGGGTTGGGGTTAGGGTTAGGTTTAGGGTTAGTGTTAGGGTTAGGGTAAGGGTAAGTATTAGGGTGAAAATTAGGGTTAGTGTTAGGGTAAGGATTAGGATTAGGGTTAGGGTTAGGTTTAGGTTTAGGGTTAGGGTAAGGGTAAGGATAAGGGTAAGGGTTAGGTTTAGGGTTAGGGTTAGGTTTAGAGTTAGGGTAAGGATAAGGGTTAGGGTTAGGGTTAGGTTTAGGGTAAAGGTTAGCGTTAGTGTTAGGGGTAGGGTAGGGGTTAGGGTAAGGGTAAGTGTTAGGGTTAGGGTTAGGGATAGGATAAGGGTAAGACTTAGGGTTAAGGTTAGGGTTAGCGGTTAGGTTTAGGGTTAGGGTTATGCTTAGGTTTAGATTTAGGTTTAGGGTGAGGGTAATTGTTAATGTTAGGGGTAGGGTTAGGGTTAGTGTTAGGTTTAGTGTTAGGGTTAGGGTAAGGGCAAGGTTAGGAGTAGGGTTAGGGTTAAGTTTAGGTTAGGGTTAGGGTTAGGTTTAGGGTTAGGGTTAGAGTAGGGTAAGGGTTAGGGTTAGGGTTAGGGTTAGGTTTAGGTTTAGGTTTAGGGGAAGGATAAGGGTTAAGATTAGGGTTAGGGTTAGGGTTAGTTTTAGGTTTAGTGTTAGGGTTAGGTTAAGGGCAAGGGTTAGGTTTAGGGTTAGGGTTAAGTTTAGGTTTAGGGTTAGGGTTAGGGTTAGGTTTAGGGTTAGGGTTAGGGTAGGGTAAGGGTTAGCGTTAGGGTTACGGTTAAGGTTACGGTCAGGGTTAGGGTTAGGGTAAGGGTTAGGTTTAGGGTTAGGGTAAGGGTTAGGTTTAGGGTTAGGGTTAGGGTTAGTGTTAGGGTTAGGGTAGGGGTTACGGTAAGGGTAAGTGTTAGGGTTAGGGTTAATGATAGGATAAGGGTAAGGGTTAGGGTTAGGGTTAGGGTAAGGATTAGCGTTAGGGTTAGGGTTAGGGTTAGGTTTAGGTTTTGGTTAGGGTTAGGGTTAGGGTTAGGGTTAGGGTTAGGATTAGAATTAGAGTAAGGGTAAGGGTTAGGGTTAGGGTAAGGGTTAGGGATAGGTGTTAGGGTTAGTGTTTGGGTTAGGTTTTGGTTTAGGGTTAGAGTAAAGGTAAGCGTTAGTGTTACTGTTAGGGTTACGGTTAGGGTTAGCGTTAGGGTTACGGTAAGGGTAAGTGTTAGGGTTAAAATTAGGGTTAGCGTTAGGGTAAGGGTTAGGGTTCGGTTAAGGGTTAGGGTTAGGGTTAGGTAATGGTTAGGGTTAGGTTAGGGTTAGGGTAGTTGTTAGGGTAAGGCTAAGTGTTAGGGTTAGGGTTAGGGATAGAATAAGGGTGAGGGTTAGGGTTAGGGTTAGGGTTAGTGTAAGGGTTAGGATTAGTGTTTGGGTTAGGGTTAGGTAAAGGTAATGGTTAAGGTTAGCGTTAGGGTTAGGGTTAGGATAAGGATTATGGTTAATGTTAGGGTTAGGTTTAGGGTTAGGGTTACGGTTAGTGTTAGGGTTAGGGTTAGGGTAAGGGTTATGGTTAGTGAAAGTGTAAGGGTTAGTGTTAAGGTTAGGGTTGGGGTTAGGTTTAGGGTTAGGGTTAAGGTTAGGGTAAGGGTAAGTGTTAGGGTTAGGGTTAGGGTTAGGTTTAAGGTGAGGGTAAGGGTAAGGGTTAGTTTTAGGGTTAGGGTTAGGGTTAGGGTAAGGGTAAGGGTAAGGGTTAGGGTTAGCGTTAGGGTAAGGGATAGTTTTAGGGTTAGGGTTAGGGTTAGAGTTAGGGTTAGGGTTAGTGTAAGGGTAGGGGTGGGGTTAGTGTTAGCGTCAGGGTTAGGGTAAGGGTTAGGGTTAGGGTTAGGCTTATGGTTAGGATAAGGGTTATTGTTAGTGTTAGGTTAGGGTTAGGGTAAGGGTTAGGGTTAGGTTTAGGGTAAGGGTTAGGGGTATGGTTAGAGTTAGTTTAAGGGTTTGGGTTAGGGTTAGGGTTAGGTTTAGGTTTAAGGTGAGCGTAAGGTTAAGGGTTAGTTTTAGGGTTAGGGCTAGTGTTAGTGTAAGTTTAAGGGTTAGGGTTAGTGTAAGGGTTAGTTTTAGGGTTAGGGTTAGGGTTAGGTAAGGGTAAGGGTTAGGGTTAGGATTAGGGTTAGGGTTAGGGTAAGGTTAGATTTAGGGTTATGGTTAGGTTTAGGCTTAGGATTAAGGTAAGGGTAAGGGTTAGGGTTAGGGTTAGGGTTAGGTTTACTGTTGGTGTTAAGGTTAGGGTTAGGGTAAGTTTAAGGTTTAGTTTAGGGTTAGGGTTAGGGTAAGGGTAAGTGTTAGGGTTAGGGTTAGGGTTAGGTTTAGGGTTAGGGTAAGGGTAAGAGTTAGGGTTAGGGTTAGTTTAGGGTAAGGTTTAGGGTTAGGGTCGGGTTAGGGTAGGGGTTAGGGTAAGGGTTAGTTTTAGTGTTAGGGCTAGTGTTAGTGTAAGTTTAAGGGTTAGGGTTAGGGTAAAGGTAAGTGTTAGGGTTAGGGTTAGGGTTAGGTTTAGTGTTAGGGTTAGGGTAAGGGCAAGGGTTAGGGTTAGGGTTAAGATTAGGGTTAGGTTTAGGGTTAGGATTAGGTTTAGGGTAAGGTTTAGGGTAGGGGTAATGGTTAGGGTTAGGGTTAGGGTTAAGGTTAGCTTAGGCTTAGGCTTAGGGTTACGGTAAGGGTTAGGGTTAGGGTAGGGGTTAGGGTAAGGGTAAGTGTTAGGTTCGGGTTAGGGTAAGGATAAGGGTAAGGGTTAGAGTTCGGGTTAGGGTAAGGGTTAGGGTTAGGCTTTGGCTTAGGGTTAGGGAAAGTGTAAGGGTTAAGGTTAGAGTTAGGGTTAGAGTTAGGGTAAGGATTATAGTTAGGGTTAGGGTTAGGGTAAGTGTTATGGTTAGGGTTAGGTTTAGCATTAAGGTTAGGGTTAGGGTTATTGTTAGGGTAAGGTTTAGAGTTAGGGTTAGGTTAAGGGTAAGGGTTGGGGTTAGGGTTAGCGTTAGGGTTAGGGTTAGGGTTAGGGTTAGGTTTAGGATTAGGGTAAGAATAAGGGTTAGGGTTAGGGTTAGGGTTAGGGCTAGGTTTAGGGTTACGGTTAAGGTAGGGGTAAGGGTTTGGTTAGGGTTAGCGTTAAGGTTAGGGTCAGGGTTAGGGTTAGGGTTAGGGTAAGGGTTAGGTTTAGGGTTAGGTAAGGGTTAGGGTTAGGGTTAGGGTTAGGGTATTTGTTAGGGTAAGGGTAAGTGTTAGGTTAGGGTTAGGGATAGAATAAGCGTGATGGTTAGGGTTAGGGTTAGAGTAAGGGATAGGGTTAGTGTTCGGTTAGGGTTAGGTAAAGGGTAAGGGTTAAGGTTAGCGTTAGGTTTAGGGTTAGGGTAAGGATTAGAGTTAGGGTTAGGTTTAGGGTTATGGTTGGGTTTAGGATTAGGGTTACGGTTAGGGTTAGGGTTAGGGTTAGGGTAAGGGTTAGGGTTAGGGAAGGGTAAGGGTTAGTGTTAAGGTTAGGGTTGGTTGGGTTAGGTTTAGGGTTAGGGTTAAGGTTAGGGTAAGGTTAAGTGTTAGGGTTAAAATTAGGGTTAGGGTTAGGGTAACGGTAAGGGTTAGGGTTAGGGTTAGGGTTAGGGTAAGGGATAGTTTTAGGGTTAGGGTTAGGGTTAGAGTTAGTGTTAGGGTTAGTGTAAGGCTAGGGGTGGGGTTAGTTTTAGCTTCAGGGTTAGGGTAAGCGTTAGGGTTATGGTTAGGCTTATGGTTAGGATAAGGGTTAGGGTTAGTGTTAGGTTTAGGGTTAGGGTAAGGGTTAGGGTTAGGGTTAGGGTAAGGGTTAGGGGTATGGTTAGAGTTAGTTTAAGGGTTAGGGTTCGGGTAATTGTTAGGGTTAGGTTTAGGGTTAGGTTTAGGGTTAGGTAAGGGTACGGGTTAGGGTTATGATTAGGGTTAGGTTTAGGGTTATAGTTAGGGTAAGGGCAAGGGTTATGTTTAGGGTTAGGGTTAAGGTAAGGGTTAGGGTTAGGGTTAGGGTTAGGTTTAGGGTTGGGGTCAGGGTAAGGGTAAGGGTTAGGGTTAGGGTTAGGGTTAGGTTATGGCTAGGTTTAGGGTAAGGTTTAGGTTAGGGTTAGGGTTAGCGTTAGATTTAGGTTTAGGGTTAGGGTAAGGGTAAGTGTTAGGGTTAGGGTTAGGGTTAGGTTAAGGATTAGGGTCAGGTGTTAGGTTTAGGGTTAGTGTTAGGGTTAGGGTAAGGGTTAGGTTTAGCGTTTGGGTAAGGGTTAGTTTTAGGGTTAGGGTTAGGGTTAATTAAGGGTAAGGGTTAGGGTTAGGATTAGGCTTACGGTTAGGGTAAGGTTAGGGTTAGGGTTAGGGTTAGGGTTAGGGTAAGGGTAAAGGTTAGGGTTAGGGTTAGGGTTATGTTTAGTGTTGGGGTTAAGGTTAGGATTAGGGTAAGTTTAAGGTTTAGGTTAGGGTTAGGGTTAGGGTAACGGTAAGTGTTATGGTTAGGGTTAGGGTTAGGTTTAGGTTTAGGGTAAGGGTAAGAGTTAGGGTTAGGGTTAGGTTGAGGGTAAGGGTTAGGGTTAGGGTTAGGTTTAGTGTAGGGGTTAGGGTAAGGGTAAGTGTTAGGGTTAGGGTTAGGGATAGGATAAGGGTAAGAGTTAGGGTTAGGGTTAGTGTTAGGGTCAGGGTTAGGGTTAGGGTTAGGGTTAGGGTAAGGGTAAGGGTTAGGTTTTAGGTTAGGGTTAGGGTTATGGTTAGGGTTATGGTAAGGGTAAGGGTTAGGTTGAGGTTTAGGGTTAGGGTTAAGCTAAGGGTAAGTGTAAGCTTTATGGTTAGGGTTAGCGTTAGGTTTAGGGTTAGGGTTAGGGTTAGGGAAAGGATAAGGGTTAGGGTTAAGTTTAGGTTTAGGGTTAGGGTTAGGTTAAGGGTAAGTGTTGGGGTTAGGGTTAGGGTTAGGGTTAGGTTTAGGGTTAGGGTTAGGGTAAGGGTTAGGGTGAGGGTTAGGATTAGGGTTAGAGTTAGTGTTAGGGTTATGATAAGGTTAAGGGTTAGGGTTAGGTTTAAGTTTAAGGTAAGGGTTAAGGTTAGTGGTTAGGGTTAGGGTTAGGGATAGGGTTAGGGTAAGGTTTAGGGTTAGGGTTAGGGTAAGGGTAAGGGTTAGGGTTAGGGTTAAGGTTAGGATTAGTGTTAGCGTTACGGTAAGGGAAAGTGTTAGGTTTAGGATTAGGGTTAAGTTAAGGAAAAGGGTTAGGTTAGGGTTAAGGTAAGGGGAAGGGTTAGGGTTTGGGTTAGGTTTAGGGTTAGAGTAAGGGTAATGTTTAGGGCTAGGGATAGGGTTACGGTTAGGGTAAGGTTAGGGTTAGTGTTAGGGTAGGGATAGGGTAAGGGTAAGTGTTAGGGTTAGTGTTAGGGTTAGAATAAGGGTAAGGGTTAGGGTTAGGGTTAGGGTTAGGTGTTAGTGTTAGGGTCAGGGTAGAGTTAGGGTTAGGGGTTAGGGTTAGGGTTAGGGTAAGTTTTAGGGTTAGGGTTAGGGCTTAAGATTAGTGTTATTGATCGGTTACGGGTTAGGGTTAGGATTAGGGTTAGGGTAATGGTAAGGTTTAGGTTTAGGTTTAGGTTTAGGTTTAGGGTTAGGGTAAGGGTTAGGGTTAGGGTTAGGTATAGGGTAAGGGTAAGATTTAGGGTTAGGTTTAGGGTTAGGGTAAGGGTAAGGGTTAGGGTTAGGTTGAGGGTTAGGGTTACGGTTAGGGTTAGTTTTAGGGTTAGGGTAAGGGTTAGGGTTAGTGTTAGTGTTAGGGTAGGGTTTAGGATAAGGGTAAGTGTTAGGGTCAGGGATAGGGTTAGGATAAGGGTAAGGGTTAGGGTTAGGGTTAGGGTTAGGGTTAGGGTTAGGGGTTAGGGTTAGTGTTAGGGTTAGGGGTTAGGGTTAGTGTTAGGGTTATGGTTAGGGTTAGGGTTACGGTAAGGGTTAGGGTTAGGAGTTAGGGTTAGTGTTAGGGTTAGGTTTAGGGTTAGGGTTAGGGTAAGGGTAAGGGTTAGAGGTAGGATAAGTGTTAGGGTTAGGGTTAGGGTAAGGGTTAGGGTTAGTGTTAGGGTTAGGGTTAGGGTAAGTGTTAGGGTTAGTGTTAGCGTTTGGGTTAGTGTAAGGGTTAGGGTTAGGGTTAGGTTAAGGGTAAGGGTTACGGTTAGGGCTAGGGTTAGGTTTAGGGTTAGGGTTAGGGTTATGGCAAGGGTAAGGGTTAGGGTTAAGATTATGGTTAGGTTTAGGTTTAGGGTTAGGGTTAGGGTAAGGGTTAGGTTTAGGTTTAGGGTTAGGGTAATGGTAAGAGTTAGGTTTTTGGTTAGGGTTAGGTTTAGGGTTAGGGTTAGGGTTAGAGTTAGGGAAAGGATAAGGGTTAGTGTTAAGGTTAGGTTTAGGGTGAGGGTTAGGGTTAAAGTTAGGGTTAGGGTTAGGGTAATGGTAAGGTTTAGGGTTAGGTTTAGGGTTAGGGTTAGGGTAAGGTTAAGTGTTAGTGTTAAGGTTAGGGATAGGGTTAGGTTGAGGGTTAGGTTTAGGGTTAGGGTAAGGGTAAGGGTTAGGGTTAAAATTAGGGTTAGTGTTAGGGTAAGGGTTAGGGTTAGGGTTAGGATTAGGTTTGGGGTTAGGGTTAGTGTAAGGGTAAGGTTTAGGTTTAGGTTTAGGGTTAGGGTTAGGGTAAGGGTAAGGGGTAGAGTTAGGTTTAGTGTTAGTGTAAAGGTTAGTTTTAGGGTTAGGTTTAGGGTTAGAGTTAGGGTTAGGGTTAGTGTAAGGGTAGGGCTTAGGGTTAGGATTAGGGTTAGGGTAAGGTTTAGGGTTATGGTTACGTTAAGGGTTAGGGTTAGTGTTAGGATTAGGGTAAGTGTAAGGGTTAGGGTTTGGGTTAGGATTAGAGTAAGGGTAAGGGTTAGGGTCAGGGTTAGGATTAGGGGTTAGGGTTAGATTTATTTTTAGGGTTAGGTTTAGCATTAGGGTTAGGGTAAGGGTAAGAGTTATTCTTAGGTTTATGGTTAGGTTTAGGGTAAGGGTAAGATTTAGCGTTAGTGTTAGGGTTAGGGTTAGGGTAAGGTTAAGGGTTAGGTTAGGGTTAGGTTTAGTGTTAGGGTAAGTGTAAGGGTTAGGGTTAGAGTTAGGGTAAGGGTTATGGTTACTGTTAGGATTAGGGTAGGGGTTAGGGTTAGGGTAAGTGTTAGGGTCAGGGATAGGGTTAGGATAAGGGTAAGGGTTAGGGTTAGGGTTAGGCTTAGGGTTAGGGGTTAGGGTTTGGGTTAGGTTTAGGTTTAGGGGTTAGGGTTAGTGTTAGGGTTATGGTTATTGTTAGGGTTAGGGTTAGGAGTTGGTTAGTGTTAGGGTTAGGTTAGGGTTTGGTTTAGGGTAAGGGTAAGGGTTAGTGTTAAGGTTAGGGTTAGGATTAGGTTTGGGCTTAGGTTGAGGGTAATGGTAAGCGTTAGGTTTAGGGTTAAAATTGGGGTTAGTGTTAAAGTAAGGGTTAGGATTAGTGTTAGGTTTAGGTTTAGGGTTATGGTTAGGGTAAGGGTAAGGGTTAGGTTTAGGGTTAGGGTAAAGCTGACGATTAGGGTTAGGGTTAGGGTTAGGGTAAGGGTAAGTTTTAGGGTTAGGGTTAGGGTTAGTTTTAGGGTTAGGGTTAGGGTTAGGGTTACAGTTAGGGTTAGGGTTAGGGTTAGGGTAAGGTTTAGGGTTAGTGTTAGGGTTACGTTTGGGTAAGTGGTAGTGTTAGGGTTATGGTAAGGGTTAGAGTTAGGGGTTAGGGTTAGGGTAAGGTTTACGGTTAGGGTAAGGTTTAGTTTAAGGGTTAGGGTTAGGATTAGGGTTAGGTTTAGGGTTAGGGTTAGGGAAAGGATAAGGGTTAGGATTAAGGTTAGGTTTAGGGTTAGAGTTAGGGTTATGGTTAGGGTAAGGGTTAGGGTAAGGGTAAGGGTTAGCTTAGGTTTAGGTTTAGGGTTAGGGTAAGTGTAAGGGTTATGGTTAGGTGTAGGGTTAGGTTTAGGCTTAGGGTTAATGTTAGGGTTAGGGTAAGTGTAGGGTTAGGGTGAAAGTTAGGGTTAGGGTTAGGTTTAGGATTAGGTTTAGGGTTAGGTTAAGGGTAAAGTTTAGGGTTAGGGTTAGGGTTAGTGTTAGGGTTAGGGTAAGGGTAAGGGTTAGGTTTAGTGTTAGGGTTAGGGTAAGGGTTAGGGTTAGGGTTAGGGTTAGGGTTAGAGTTAGGGTTAGGGTTACGGTAAGGGTAAGGGTTAGGTTAGGGTTAGGGTTAGGGTTAGGTTTAGGGTTAGGGGTTAGGGTTAAGGTTAGGGTAAGGATTAGGCTTAGTGTTTGGGTTAGTGTTAGGGGTAGGGTTAGGGTAAGGTTTACGGTTAGGGTAAGGTTTAGGGTTAGGGTTAGGTTAAGGGTAAGTGTTAGGGTTAGGGTTAGGGTTAGTGTTAGGATAAGGGTCTGGGTTAGGGTTAGGGTTAGGGGTTAGGGTTAGGGTTAGGGGTTACGGTTAGGGTTAGGATTAGGTTTAGGGATAGGGTTAGTGTTAGGTTTAGGGTTAGGGTTAGGGTAAGGGTAAGGGATAGGGTTAGGGTTAGTCTTAGGTTCAGGGTTAGTTTTAGGGTTAGGTTTTGGGTAAGTGTTAGAGTTAGAGCTAGGGTTAGGGTTAGTGTTAAGGTTGAGGTTAGAGTTAGGGTTAGGGTTAGGGTAAGGGTTAGGGTTAGGGTTAGGGTAAGGTTTAATGTTAGGGTTAGGGTTAGGTTTAGAGTTGTTTGTAGGGTTAGGTTAAGGGTAAGGGTTAGATTAGGTTTAGGGTTAGGGTTAGGGTGAGGTTTGGGGTTCGGGGTTAGGGTTAGGGTTAGGGTTAGGG